>NC_091475.1:82570585-82720585 GCF_036971445.1 Narcine bancroftii
AAGTCCAGTAATGTAACCATTGCATGGCTCTCCGCATGTGGCTTTTTTTTGTCTTCTTTTTGTGGACCCTTAGAAATACCATCTGCGTGCACATAAGGAGGTTTGTGTTGTCCCCTAAACATCACTACCAGTTCTCTGCAAGGGTCAGGGAGGAAGTTAAATATACGTGTATGTATAAGCATATTCCAAGAGAGAATTGTGGAAGAGAGACCCAGGTTCCATATGGCAGAGTTTTCCATGAAAGCAGCAGCTCAGGTGTATAGAGTGGTGAAGGTGGCATTTGGCAGTGGCCTTCATTGAGCAGGGTATTGTGTGCAAAGGTTGGGACCTTGTGCTTCAGCTGTACAAAGCATTGGTGGGATTACATGTCGAATACTGTGTTCAGTTTTGGTTGTCCAGTTGTAGGAAGAACGTCAATATATTGGAAGAGGTGCAGAGGAGATTCACAAGATGTTGCTTGAGACGGGGTGGCTTGAGTCACTGGGAGTGGTTGGTTAGGCTGGGCCTTTATTCTCTTGAGTGAAGGAGGCTGAGGGGTGAAGTTTATAAAATTACGAGGGACATGGATAAAGTGAATGTTTGCAGTCTTTTCCCCAGTCTAGTTGATTCTCGAACTAGGGAATGTAGGTTTCAGGTGCGAGGGGAGAGATTCAAAAAAGGCCTGAGAAGCAACTTTTTCACTCAGAGGTTGGTCCGTATCTGGAACAAGCTGCCAGAGGAAGCTGCAGAAGTGGGTACAATCACTAATTCAAATGGCATTTGGACAGATAGTGGAAGGGCTGGGAAGACTATGGACCAAGAAGAACGAGCCCAGAATGCAGACTTCGTTGGCATGGACAAGTTGGGCTGATGGGCCAATTGACTCCATAAGTCTTCTTGAATCAGCAAGACATTTGTGCTTGTACAACAGGGAGCATAGAACAGGACAGTCCAGGAACAGGCCCTTCGGCCCATCATTCTGTGCTAAACAATGCCTGATTAAGCTATCTTCTGCCTGTAGATGATCCAGATGCCTTCCTGCACAGTCATGAGCCTCTTAAACGCTACTATTGTATCTGCTTCCACCACTACTCCTAACACCCCATTCCAGGCACCATCTCTCTCTGTGTTTTAACAAAAATACTCCTTTAAATTCTGTCATTCACTATTTTACATTTTTATTTCCCTGGGAAAAGATTCTGACTGTCCAGCCGATCAATGCCTTTCATAATTTTATAAACCCCTATCAGGTCTCCCTTCAGTCTCTGACACTCCGCGGAAAGCATCCTCAGTTTGTTGAACCTCTTCCCATAACTTAATACCCTCTAATCCAGACCATATCCTGGTAAACTTGTACCCTTTCCTTTTTTTTTTAAATTTTTTATTTTTCACACCATAAATCACATTAGCCATGATATACACTATTTCTTTTTCACACATATACAGTGACTTTTTCTCCCCCCCACCCCTTTCCTCCCAAACCACCCTCCCACCCCCCCTCTCATCCATTTTAGGTATACAATCTAGGTTGCATTAAGCCAGTCAGACAATGTTGTCATTCAACAAAATTACACCAGAAATTCTACTGAGTCCATTCTTTTCTTTCCTTCTCCTTCCATCAACTTAGGTAATGTTTGTCCCCGGTAGGTTTTCGCTATTGTATTTAATGTAAGGCTCCTATACTTGTTCGAATATTTCAATATTATTTCTTAACCTATATGTTATTTTTTCTAATGGAATACATTTATTCATTTAAATTTAGTCGTTTCTTCCTTTTAATTTGGTTATGTATTCCATTAGTATTTAAAGACATATAGTTCAGCGTAGCCCTTTTATATTTTGTTTATCTTCTCTTTCCGTTTTTCCATCATTACCTTTCCTCCTTTTCCATTTCTGTTTTCTTATTTTCAACTCTTTATAAGACAACATTCCTACAACATCCAACATTTTCCTTAGTCTCCTATTTCTATCTTATTTATCCCCAATCTCCCCTTCACCTCCTGAGTTGTCCTTTATCCCTTGTCGGACAACCACATCTCCCCTCTCCATTTGGATTTGCGAATCCACTCGCAAGCGTCAACTGATTTTGCAGTGACCGCTATTTCCCCCCACCCCGCCTCCCCCAGAAAAGATTTCACTTTTCATATGTCACAAAGGTCACTCTTTTAATTCCCTCCTTATTCTCTCTATTCCATTACCTTCCCTTATTAATTCTTGTCTATACTATCTATATTTTCCTCTAAGTACAGATACATTCACGTATGCACATTGTCTCTATTCACTCTTATACCTCTTTACCCGCATACATATCAATCGTGATCATTTTTACTCTCATTACCTGTCTTCATCCCTCAGTCTATTTTTGTCTTTACCCACATACATATCAATCGTGATCATTTTAACTCTCATTACCCGTCTTCCTCCCTCAGTCTATTTTTGTAATTGTTCTGCAAATTTTCGTGCTTCTTCTGGATCCGAGAATAGTCTGTTTTGTTGTCCTGGAATAAATATTTTCAATACCGCTGGATGCTTTAGTATAAATTTATACCCTTTCTTCCATAAAATCGCCTTTGCTGTATTGAACTCTTTTCTCTTCTTTAGGAGTTCAAAACTTATATCTGGATAAATGAAGATTTTTTGCCCTTTATACTCCAGTGGTTTGTTGCCCTCTCTTACTTTTTCCATTGTCTTCTCCAGTACCTTTTCTCTTGTAGTATATCTTAGGAATTTTACTACAATAGATCTTGGTTTTTGTTGTGGTTGTGGTTTAGAGGCCAATACTCTATGTGCCCTTTCTATTTCCATTTCTTGCTGTAGTTCTGGACATCCTAGGGTCTTAGGGATCCACTCTTTTATAAACTCCCTCATATTCTTGCCTTCTTCATCTTCCTTAAGGCCCACTATCTTTATGTTATTTCTTCTGTTATGGTTTTCCATTGTATCTATTTTTTGAGCTAGTAGTTCTTGTGTCTCTTTAGTTTTTTTATTAGATTTCTCCAATTTCTTTTTTAAGTCGTCTACCTCCATTTCTGCTGCTACTGCCCGCTCTTCCATCTTGTCCATTTTCTTTCCCATTTCTGTTAAGGTCATCTCCATTTTATTTATTTTCTCTTCTGTGTTGTTTATTCTTTTTCTTAAATCCTTAAATTCCTGTGTTTGCCATTCTTTAAATGACTCCATGTATCCTTTAATAAGAGAAAGTATATCCTTTACCTTGCCTTTCTTTTCTTCTTCTATTTCCCTGTACTCTTCCTCTTCCTCTGGGTTGGCCATCTGTTGTTTCTTTGGTGCCCTTTCCTCCTCTTCTTTCTTGTTTCTATTGTCTTCTGTGTTCTCTTCTTGCTGCAGGTGTTCTGCAGCTGTCGTTGCCGGCTGTGGAGATCGACTCCCCAGCTGGTCCCCCCCTCCCGTCGGTGTTTTTTTTTTCATTCGCATCGCGCATGCGCGAAGTATCGCGCATGCGCGGTTGCACACTTTTACTCGGCTCTGCGAGCCATTTTTGTAGTCCATTATTTACCGACCTGGGGGAGCGGGTTTCTCTCTCCGCAGCGGGCCTCTTCGGACAGGTAAGGCCTTCACCTTTTTCCTCCTTTGTCTTCTCTTCCTCTCTTCTTACCGTTGCTTTCGATTTTTCTTTTTTTGTCGCCATCTTCTTTCCACCTTTATACTCACTTTTCTGTATCTTTTATTTCTGTGCCTTTGTGTTTTCCTTTGTTTTTCCCGACTTTTCTGGAGAGGGCTGGAGTTCACCGTCCGGCCACTACTCCATCACGTGACTCCTTTCAACTTGTACCCTTTCCAAAGCCTCCTTGTCCTTCCTGCAATGGGGCAACCTGAATGACACACAATGGCCTACCAAGATGATTTGAACAAAGGGTGCCCCTTTAGGGGTCAGCAATGAAGGCTTGCAAACGATGTTGAGAAACCTTGCTGAGGTTCAAAGAAAACCTGTTAACCTCAGCAGAGGGGAGTAACAATGGTGTGGATTTAAAATGTTGATTGATGGATAAAGGGTTCTGCCACTCACTGTCTGAAATTGTGGTGGGACAGAAACCCTCTTCTCATTCAAAATGTACCAGGATGAGTGCCTGATATTCTTCAACCCTCTGGATGATGGGTGGACAGCTGAGAGATGGAATTGTGTGGATTATTGGCTTAAATGTCAGAGCCAAATCCTCCCGTGCTTTGTGCCTCTCCACGGGAAACAATGGGGTGAGGTTAGCAAGGCACAATTTCCCGCAGGCAACTTAAATACCTCTATTTAGTTGGTTCTTGTGTTTCGGCGGAGACGTTTCATAGTTTAGCCAACAGTCTCAGGTTGTAGTGTGTTTTAACTGGGATTTTGGTAGTAGGATCATTGGTTACTGTACCACCCATGCAGAAAGTGGCAGCAACTCAATGCCTGTGATGTAAAACATCCAGATCAGATGGAAAACCAAGCACATTGGAGGATACCACAAGAATGTGGCTGAAGAGGTTTTAAAAATAAAGACAGACAATGCTCAGCAGGAGTGGGTGACAGGAATATGACTTTTGTTAGAGGTGACCAGCTATTGGAGAAAGGCAACTTGGAGACTAGATCTGGAATTCGGAATATAAGAAAACCATCTTCTGGAGGAACTTGAGAATCGAACAGCATCAATGGGATGACATGAAGATAAGCATGAAAGTTTGCAGTTGCTGGGGGTTGAGTGCAATTTATAAACTCAGCAGGTCACACAGCATCCATAGATTATATATGGTTGGCAATGTTTCGTGTCACAGCTCTTTGGCAGTGGCCCCTTGTGGGAGAAAATCAAATTACAGTTTCTGGTTGAAAGGCGACTTGTCTGATATCATTGAATCCACTGTGTGACCTCTGTACACGGTCCATTGAATATTGTCAGGCTTACATCGGGCTTTGTTGGGAAGTGCAGGAGGTCAGTGAGAGTGGGAAGGGGAATGAAGGTGGGGGGGGGGCAGTTGGAAGCTCAGCTTCACACATGAGCAAAAGGGAGGTATGCCGCGAGCCAGGCGGTCAATTGCTGCCTTCTTTGCAGTGATCCCACTGCCCCAGCTCAGAGGAAAGGGCAGGTCAGTGTTTGTTTCAGCTGATAAGAAGACTGGAGAGGTTGGAGAGAGGGAATTTTTGGAGGTCTGGAGCTTGGTGCAAAAGGCACAGTCGAATAATTGTAAAAACATAAAATGCTGGAGAAGCTCAGCAGGTCAAACTGTGTCCTTCATGTAGCAAAGGTAAAAATACAGAACCATCTTTTTCAGGCTTGAGCCCTTTATCAGGGTATGAGAGGATGCATGACAGTACACATTTTCTTTGGCTTGGCTTCGCGGACGAAGATTTATGGAGGGGGTAAAAGTCCACGTCAGCTGCAGGCTCGTTTGTGGCTGACAAGTCCGATGCGGGACAGGCAGACACGGTTGCAGCGGCTGCAGGGGAAAATTGGTTGGTTGGGGTTGGGTGTTGGGTTTTTCCTCCTTTGCCTTTTGTCAGTGAGGTGGGCTCTGCGGTCTTCTTCAAAGGAGGTTGCTGCCCGCCAAACTGTGAGGCGCCAAGATGCACGGTTTGAGGCGATATCAGCCCACTGGCGGGGATCAATGTGGCAGGCACCAAGAGATTTCTTTAGGCAGTCCTTGTACCTTTTCTTTGGTGCACCTCTGTCACGGTGGCCAGTGGAGAGCTCGCCATATAACACGATCTTGGGAAGGCGATGGTCCTCCATTCTGGAGACGTGACCCATCCAGCGCAGCTGGATCTTCAGCAGCGTGGACTCGATGCTGTCGACCTCTGCCATCTCGAGTACTTCGACGTTAGGGATGAAAGCGCTCCAATGGATGTTGAGGATGGAGCGGAGACAACGCTGGTGGAAGCGTTCTAGGAGCCGTAGGTGATGCCGGTAGAGGACCCATGATTCGGAGCCGAACAGGAGTGTGGGTATGACAATGGCTCTGTATACGCTTATCTTTGTGAGGTTTTTCAGTTGGTTGTTTTTCCAGACTCTTTTGTGTAGTCTTCCAAAGGCGCTATTTGCCTTGGCGAGTCTGTTGTCTATCTCATTGTCGATCCTTGTATCTGATGAAATGGTGCAGCCGAGATAGGTAAACTGGTTGACCGTTTTGAGTTTTGTGTGCCCGATGGAGATGTTGGGGGGCTGGCTGATGGAGGACCTCAGTTTTCTTCAGGCTGACTTCCAGGCCAAACATTTTGGCAGTTTCCGCAAAGCAGGACGTCAAGCGCTGAAGAGCTGGCTCTGAATGGGCAACTAAAGCGGCATCGTCTGCAAAGAGTAGTTCACGGACAAGTTTCTCTTGTGTCTTGGTGTGAGCTTGCAGGCGCCTCAGATTGAAGAGACTGCCATCCGTGCGGTACCGGATGTAAACAGCGTCTTCATTGTTGGGGTCTTTCATGGCTTGGTTCAGCATCATGCTGAAGAAGATTGAAAAGAGCGTTGGTGCGAGAACACAGCCTTGCTTCACGCCATTGTTAATGGAGAAGGGTTCAGAGAGCTCATTGCTGTATCTGACCCGACCTTGTTGGTTTTCGTGCAGTTGGATAATCATGTTGAGGAACTTTGGGGGACATCCGATGCGCTCTAGTATTTGCCAAAGCCCTTTCCTGCTCACGGTGTCGAAGGCTTTGGTGAGGTCAACAAAGGTGATGTAGAGTCCTTTGTTTTGTTCTCTGCACTTTTCTTGGAGCTGTCTGAGGGCAAAGACCATGTCAGTAGTTCCTCTGTTTGCGCGAAAGCCGCACTGTGATTCTGGGAGAATATTCTCGGCGACACTAGGTATTATTCTATTTAGTAGAATCCTAGCAAAGATTTTGCCTGCAATGGAGAGCAACGTGATTCCCCTGTAGTTTGAGCAGTCTGATTTCTCGCCTTTGTTTTTGTACACATACAACCAGATGAAACAACGTTTCTCCGGACCAGTGCACATATATACACACGCAATGCATAGCATGTCATAATGATACATATCCACAAAAATATAAAATAAAATAGATATTTGTAAATATTTTAGTAGCTTCAGTCATTAGACACCCAAAGTAATAAGACTTCGTTCACCAATCGTAACCAGTCTCACAGCCTGAGAGAAGAAGTTATTTCCCAGTCTGGCAGCCCTGATTGTGATACTCCTGTACCCTCCTTGATGTCAATGAGGCAAAGATGGAAACTGTCTTCAATTATTCTTTGAGTCCTATTTAAGCAACAAATGTCATAAATAAAGGGAGACACCAGCGATCTCACTATTGAAGTTTTAGGCCTGAGCTCTTCTTCAGGCATTCAAGAGGTTAATGCAAAGTTTCATGGTTGATGAGTTACTCACTGATCTACAATGTTCTTCTGTCCTCACCCCCCCCACGTCACCTCCACTCACTGATATACATTGTTCTCCTGTCCTCCCCCCACGTCATCTCCACTCACTGATCTACAATGTTCTCCTGTCCTCACATCACGTCATTTCCACTCACTGATCTACAACGTTCTCCTGTCCTCACATCACGTCATCTCCACTCACTGAGCTACAACGTTCTCCTATCCTCATCCCACGTCACCTCCACTCACAGATCTACAACCTCCTCCTGTCCTCACCTCACGTCACCTCCACTCACTGATCTACAACTTCGTCCTGTTCTCACCCCATGTTACCTCCACTCACTGATCTACAATGTTCTCCTGTCCTCCCCCCACGTCATCTCCACTCACTGATCTACAATGTTCTCCTGTCCTCACATCACGTCATTTCCACTCACTGATCTACAACGTTCTCCTGTCCTCACATCACGTCATCTCCACTCACTGAGCTACAACGTTCTCCTATCCTCATCCCACGTCACCTCCACTCACAGATCTACAACATCCTCCTGTCCTCACCTCACGTCACCTCCACTCACAGATCTACAACATCCACCTGTCCTCATCCCATGTCGCCTCCACTCACTGATCTATAACATCCTCCAGTCCTCACCACCATGTCATCTCCTCTCACTGGCCTATAAAGCTCTCAGTAAAGCAGACCCCTAATTCTGTTTGACATCACTTGTGTGTCATGCTTTGTGACATTCTGCTCTGTTCTACAGATTGTGTGTTTAAAGTACCCTCATATTACTTTTCCCCTTTTTCCTAGGTATAGTTAAGCAAGGCTGCTCAGCATTTAAGGTGATCACACCCAACATAGATGAGGAAGCAGCAATGATGGAAGATGTTGGAATGCAAGACGTCCATTACAATGAGGTGCGTTGGTCTGGGCACTGCTCTAACTTCAGTGCTGCTTCTTTGCCGTAGCACTTAATTCTCGTGCTACCTCGTTAATAGACGCAATGATAAAATGTGACAAGGACATCAAGAGACTTGACCTTTTGTGAAAACATCGTATAGTTTCAGTCTCTCTTGAAATTAGTTTATGTTCCATGAGAGGAAAGTTCTGTGTTTCTTCTGCATCCTTCACAAACGGTGAATGAAGGGCCTTCTGAGGTGACCCTCTGTAGTCAGAAACTCAGCAAGCTCGCAGAATTAGGAGGTTGGCAAATGAAGGAAAATGAGCATAACTGCTAACCCAGCCAAACCAGAATGTGTTCAGCATATCAGGTGGAGTCCATGGCCGAAGCAGCATTAAAGTTTCAGGTGCAAGACTTTTCAAAAGTGAAGTGCCAGTTGATGAAGTAGAGAAAGATGAAGGGGTCAAACAATAATCATGGCTTTTATTAGCAGAAACTCATGGTACAATAATGAAAGACAATAGATGCATATACAGTTATATCCAAGGGGAGTGTCCTTAACAGTAGAGATAATGCACAGCTAATGTTAGTACAGCAAGGCTCACCAGAGGGGAGACAGGCAGCTTGGCAGACATTCACCACACATAGGCTCTGGGAAAGAGAGACATACAAGCTAGTCTTCAGGTGGAGAGAAACTGGAGGAGAGACTAGTG
The DNA here is from genome assembly GCF_036971445.1 of Narcine bancroftii. Taxonomy (NCBI): domain Eukaryota; kingdom Metazoa; phylum Chordata; class Chondrichthyes; order Torpediniformes; family Narcinidae; genus Narcine; species Narcine bancroftii. The sequence continues at coordinate 82,579,493 of NC_091475.1, forward strand.
AAATGAAGATGATGCGTTTTATTATACCCTGCATTGCCCTAGGGTACCCTGCATTGTGTTCCAGTGAAACTTTGCACAGGTTCCAGTGTGTTGGTAATGATTAACACTTGCTATAGGATATGCCGATAAAAGGTTAATACCTCACCAAAGGCAGTGTGTTTGCATGAAAAGGCTGATTAAATTTGCAGCATCAGGGCTTTCTTATCAGTTGGAAGTTTGCTTACAATGCAGATTCTGTATTTATTGATGACTCTGCCAGTTCAGAGGCCTTGTGATGTTAATTTACTGGTGACAGGGCAGAGTGTCTCTCTGCCAGTTCAGAGGCCTTGTGATGTTAATTTACTGGTGACAGGGCAGAGTGTCTCTCTGTCAGTTCAGAGGCCTTGTGATGTTAATTTACTGGTGACAGGGCAGAGTATCTCTCTGCCAGTTCAGAGGCCTTGTTAATTTACTGGTGACAGGGCAGAGTGTCTCTCTGCCAGTTCAGAGGCCTTGTTAATTTACTGGTGACAGGGCAGAGTGTCTCTCTGCCAGTTCAGAGGCCTTGTTAATTTACTGGTGGCAGGGCAGAGTGTCTCTCTGCCAGTTCAGAGGCCTTGTGATGTTAATTTACTGGTGACAGGGCAGAGTGTCTCTCTGTCAGTTCAGAGGCCTTGTTAATTTACTGGTGACAGGGCAGAGTGTCTCTCTGCCAATTCAGAGGCCTTGTTAATTTACTGGTGACAGAGCAGAGTGTCTCTCTGCCAGTTCAAAGGCCTTGTTAATTTACTGGTGACAGGGCAGAGTGTCTCTCTGCCAGTTCAGAGGCCTTGTGATGTTAATTTACTGGTGACAGGGCAGAGTATCTCTCTGCCAGTTCAGAGGCCTTGTTAATTTACTGGTGACAGGGCAGAGTGTCTCTCTGCCAGTTCAGAGGCCTTGTTAATTTACTGGTGACAGGGCAGAGTGTCTCTCTGCCAGTTCAGAGGCCTTGTTAATTTACTGGTGACAGGGCAGAGTGTCTTTCTGCCAGTTCAGAGGCCTTGTGATGTTAATTTACTGGTGACAGGGCAGAGTGTCTCTCTGCCAGTTCAGAGGCCTTGTTAATTTACTGGTGACAGGGCAGAGTATCTCTCTGCCAGTTCAGAGGCCTTGTTAATTTACTGGTGACAGGGCAGAGTGTCTCTCTGCCAGTTCAGAGGCCTTGTTAATTTACTGGTGACAGGGCAGAGTGTCTCTCTGCCAGTTCAGAGGCCTTGTGATGTTAAATTTCAGAGTTGAAGCCAACACAATTTTCACCGGAGTCAGAGATCCCAGAGTTCCAGGTGAAATAGCTCTTGCGTTCTCAGCATCACTGAGATATGGTTAGCTACACACTGCTCCCTGAATTCACAGTGCCAGTGTTGTTCTATCTGGAGCCTCCTGCACTGTTACAACCAAGCTTATAGCAAGCCTGAAAAGCAATCCACCACTTGCTGTCTGCCCCACGCTGCAACCTTCCAGGATCAAGATTGAATTGTCCAACTTTAACAACCCCCTCCGTCTGTCTCTCACTGAACTGGCCATTTCAAGTTCAAGTTCATTAACATTCAATTGTATATATACAACCTGACAAAACGGACTACAGTGTACACCAATACACACACAATACACATAATGTATTAATCACGTTTGTGTGTGTATATATACACACACACACACACACATTTTTTCCGGAGAACTGGTCATTTTTTAAAAAAAAACAAATCACCTGTATCAATGTTTAAACAACAACAAAGAAAGACTTTTTAAGCATTAAAATAATGTTTAATTCTCACCAAAAAAAAATGCTGGCCACTGCCAATCACTGACACCTCCCCATCAAGGTCCCCACTCCTGCCCAGGAGCCCAAAGTCCTCACTCCTGCTGTTGGCAGCCCTGGTCAATTCAGCTCTGAAAAATTTAGTATAATTGAGGATTTCTAATTTGTTTCTGATATCCTTATTTATCCAATATTTTACAATTTTTTCTGATAAATGAGAATTTTGGATAATCGGAGTTGCACGGTGTGTGTAATAATTAGGAATTAATACTTGGTTTCGGGATACTGTTCTTGACTTAAAGATGTGGGTTCAGGATAGGTCTTTCTTCATATGCACACCAAGGAACTTTGTGCTCTCTCCTCTCTCCACAACATAACAATTGATGTGTCGTAGAGAATGGTCGACATTTATCATCCTGAAGTCCACAATTGTCTTGTCCAGGTTGAGATTCAGGTTTTTGTTCTCACACCATTTTAGAAGTCTATCAACCTTCTCTCTGTAAACTGATTCATCATTGTTGCTGAAGAGACCAACTACTGTTGTATCATCTGTGAACAATGATTCTGTTTAAACTGAATATGACAGTGCAGTCATGAGCCAGCAATGTGAACGATAGTGGGCTGAGCACAGAGCCTTGAGGTGCGCCAGTGCTCAGCACAATGGGACTTGAGGTTTTGCTACCAACCCACACTGACCCTGTTCGCTCGGTCCAGGATCCAGTTGCAGAGAGGGGTGTTGAGTCCCATCGAGGACAGTTTTTTTCACCAGCCACTGAGGTATAATCATGTTGAACACTGAGCTGAAGTCAATGACAGTTGGTACATCATTCTCCAGGTGGTGTAGAGGGTCATTGTATCACTCTGGCTCAGTTTGTCTCAGTCCAGTTGTCCAGTGAGGCGTGCTGAGCAAGTCTCACAGCGAAAAATACTCACAATGCATTACACAGACAAATAGGATCATGTGCTGGCAACTGAACTCATTAACTAATTTGGACACATCCCGTCATAGACACTGAATTGAACTCTTTACAGTCACCTGCACCAGGTGAAATGCAAAGCTTTGTGGTGCTTGCTATCCTGGCAAATCAACTCATGGAGCAGGTAATGCAACAATAATACACAAGTGCAGGTGTAGTATTAAATTAAGTACAAAATGCAGGTTATACGGGGATACAGGGCACTGTTTCATTGAGATGCAGTGTAGGGTTCCACTGGGACATGGTGTAGGGTTTCAGTGGTACATGGCAAAACTTGTAGTTGCTTGTCGTGTTGGATTGATTTGATGAGAATTGTCACTTTAGATGCTGCGTTGATGTTCCCTGAGTCATTCGTGGAAGGCTCAATGCATTTGATCATTAAAAAAATCCCCAGAAACCAGAAATGAAATACTTCCCAGTGAGCAGTGGGTGGGATCTGGGTGCAATGTGGAGGAGAGTCCGCACTTTGTACCTGTGGCTCTTGCTGTTCTCCGACCAGTGTGAGTCCCGGACGGTATCTGTTTTCTGTCAATTGTTGGCTGTTTCTGAGCTTGGAATCTATGCACTTCTGTGAACATTACTCTATGTAATGCTTTTGGGCATTTCACCAGGAAATATTTATCGAGGGTGTAATAAGTCATCGCTCACAATGCTTCATTTCACCCTGCTTCTGCTATGCCCCCGGCACAGAACAGGACCCTCGGCCCAACGTCCATGCTGACCCAGTCAGCACTGTGGTCCATATCCTTCTGAGTCTTTCCAATTCATGAATCTGTCCAAATGCCTTTTGAATGTCGAGGAAAGGGTGGAGAAAAGAGAGAATGGGGATGATTTGAACTGTAGAACAGGCCCTTTGGCCCATCTAGTCTGTGCCAAACTATTATTCAGCCTGGTGCCCAGACCATTTCCTTCCATACCCCACCTATCCACATACCTATCCAAATTTTTCATGAGTCAAAATTGAGCCCACATTCACCACTTCAGTTGGCAGCTCATTCCATGCTCCCTATGTGAAAAAGTTCCCTTAATTCTCCCTTCAATCATTTCTCCTTTCACCTTTAACCCATGTCCTCTGTTTGGTGTCTCACCTAACCTCGGTGAAAAAAGTCAGGGAATAAAGTCCCAGCCTGTTTAATCTTTCCCTGTAACTTAACTATTCAAGTTCCAGCAATATCCTTGTAAATCCTCCAATCTTTCGTTCTTAGTGATATTTTTCCTGGTTAGGTCACCCAACGAGGGTGAGAATTTTAAAATCCAGCAGCGGTGGGACCAGGAGCAATGCATGGAGGTGAGGGGTTTGCTGAGATGAGTACACAGGCACCAGGGTGCAGGAATGTGGAGCCAACCAGGTGAATATTGAGGGAGCCAGTGATAATTATAATGACGGGGTGGGGAAGTGGGGGGGAATGGGTGGGTAGCGGAATGCCTGCTGGAGGAACTCTTTGAGCTAGACAGCATCGAGTGAAATAAGAGAGTCATCAAAAGCCTGCTTCTCAACTGACCGGGTGCAACAGATTGGCTTATTGGCTGATCCAGTTTTGGAAAGTAAAGTGAAATGAAGAGGGGAACATTGTAAAGTTTCAAGTCTTTGCTTCCATTTAATTATCAAATGCACATACACCTAGATTTTAAAATTCTCACGCTCATGACCTCATATTTCTCTCTCTCTCTACCACATAATTCTTCAAATCTTCTGTACTCCTCAGATGCATAAAGTATGGATTTAATTTGGCCCAAATAGCTTTGCTTCAAGGTGTAGTCCTTGTCTAATCATTGTAAAGCCCAGTTAATTTCCAGGAAATTTGTTTTCTACTGTTGGGTTATAGTTAACTGAGAAATATTCTAAGCTTTGCAGTTTTTGCGGTGATGGATTTATTGTTCTGATTGCATTTATTGCTTATCATACTTAGTTTTATTGCTCAGCCTGCCTTTATCACAAAAGCAACTGATTATACAGCATTTCTATTTACAGCACAGTATTTTACTTTTGTTTACAGATTATATTGCAGTTATTATTACCCAAAAGGCTTACTTTGCAGATATTCTTTGTTCTAATGTGTGAACCTGCCTCCCACCATCGTATTGTTGTTTCTTTATTCTGGGTAGTAGAATTGGCCAATCCTCCTGCCCACATATGTAGAATCTTGCAATCACATGGCACTCTTTCAATGACAGTGCTTTGGGAGAGGTGTCAAACCCAGTTCTCCACGGCACTGCCCTGGGGGAAGAGCAATGAAATTCTCCCTCATTTCCTTGCCAGTGCGGGCAGGGGTGCAGTGCTAACTTTTAGGTGCCGGGGCTGACAAAATGCCTACCATTTCCTATATCCTCTCTCTATCTATGTCACACCTAATTTGTGTACCTGTTCATTACATGAATGGGGCAAGAAAGTTGTCCAGTACATGAAATGAGCAGGTACGTAAATTGGGTGTGACATATATATTATATATAATATATATATGGGTTCTTCTAATGTCAAGCACTAAATTAAGATGAAAATAATATATGAATTCAAGAGTTCCACGGAAATATAGTGATAGTTAAGACATTAACAAGATTATAGCCTATCGCTGCATTTCAGTGTGTAACTGGTACAATAAAACATATTATACTTGATTTAATACTATGGCAAAGTAATTATAAAATATAATTATCAACAAGTAAGTGAAAATATGGTACTCCTGTATTTTACTAATTACCTACTTATCAAGCACTGCCAATGAGAAGTTTCACAATAATTTCGACAAAGGGTCAGGCATAATATGTTTTCAGGGGGTCTGAAGCAACTCTTGTCCTGGTGTGTTGAATCACAGCCATGACGTGGTAGACGGCTCAGGACTCCACTGAACTAAAGGAGATCCGTGTGGTTTAGCAAACATAAGGGCTGATACATGATTTATGAGAATTCCTGAGCATGTTGTTATTATCAGGTTCAAGTGACCGAATCCCCTCTCACACTCAGCAGTTCTGATAGAAATAACTTGTGAACAGCTCAGTACTGGGCGTAAATCTTGGGGGATGCGTTGTCCATGATCCTCCACATGATCTCTGAAGGCATTTATTACAGAGAGATGATATTGCAGCCTCTCCATAATTAGGCGGCATTTCAGCAGGCCGGGAGCCTTTATCAAGGACACACATTTCATTTAGCAGGGGTTTAAACATTTGAGAATCTTTCAGGGATGTTGTCGTGAACATAGGGTGCTGCAAAGTGTTTATAAAACTAGTCAGAAACTGTAGATAATTAATGGAGACAATGTTGTTGTTGCTTGTTAAGGTAATTTCTCCAAACTTCCCCTTTTCAACTGCCCGTTTTTTTTTGTCCCAGGTTGCTCTTTCAGTCCATGCAGTGATTTTATCTCCAATGGATCACTTTGTCTGCATAACCAATTGAAATAGTGCGTTTCTGCAAACACTCTGACAGTAAACCAAGTTCATGCAATGTTTCATTTGTGAGAGCTAAGTCCAAAAGAAACTGTTCTGTAGAGAGTCTTTTCACAGGTTTTTCTGTCCGTCCCAGATCTTGTTTCATCCTTCATTGCTTTTTCAAAATGAAGACACGGAGCTTCATAATTTTGCCGTACTGCTGAAACAGTTCAAAACGACCTCGTTACCCACCTGGTGCTCAGAACACGGCCTATTTAGCAAATTCGTTGTTCTCATTGAGAGGCACATTCAGACAGTCCTTTTTGATTGAGAGGTGATCTACTGTAAACAGAGTATAATTTGTCCATAGATGATTGAAAATAATTAATTCCATGAACTTCTCTCACCGAATCACCTACCGCAAGTTCTAATCTGTGATTAAGGCAGTGCCAGATTATCACATCACTGAGAATTGTAGCAGATTTGACACCAAGCATTACATTCGTCCCCTTCACTAGCAAATGCCACAAGGTTCTGTTTCAGGTAAGAGTCATGGTTATCGAGACAGTTCAATAGACACTTAGCAATAGTTGCAGTTCAATTAGATCTAAAAACATAAAATGGGGATCACCTTCCTTATCATTTTCTCATTTCAAATAAACTATTAAGGCTGTCTTAATGCTCAGGCTTGCTGATTCATCAATGAGAACAGAAATTTTGCCATATTTCTGCTTGATACGCTGGCAAATTTTCTTTTACATATTAATGGTTATGTGATTAATTATCTCTGTCGCACTAGTGCAGGAATGCAGTCCAATTCCAATGTGAATACCTTTTTTGTTGTTTTGAATTCCAGTGAGTCAAAGTGATTAGAGTTTGTCATTCTGAGCTAAATAATATGCAGAACAAAAAATTGAACTCCCTGCTCACGCTACTTTGGAGTGACCCAAATCTCAACCCACCAGGTGTTTTTTTTTCTCTGAAGAACCACTGCTCTCTCCTTTGACTGCCCTCAACATCTCCTGTTCCTCCCCTGCACCCAGCAGGTATGCAGCCCTGGACCTGGCCATTGTACCCCTCACCCTCTGCATGCCCCCTTGGTTTTGGACAGAACCGGTGGTCCCTGCTGTTTGGATGCCGCACACTGATGCTCGGACACCACGTGTGCAGGGCGGAGCAAGGAGCTCAGCGCATCCCGCCCACTACCCTCACACCCGAGGACGATGCTCGGCCCTCCTTCCCAGGGCTGACCTGCTGAGGGCAGGAGGTCGCATGGCATGCTTCATCATTGGAGGTCTGGGTGAGGATCCCTCTCCGTGCCCGCACACAGCAGTGAAGCTCAGCCCTGTGGCAATGCACTGGCAGTGGCAGAGCTGGCCCCACCCCGGCTTCCCTTTCCCCTCACTGCCTGTGTCTGCCTTCCCTGCCCAGGCTACTGCCCCTTCTCCTTCTCCACCCGGGGCTCTCGGCAGGTTGGGCTGCTCCCCGTTCTGATGGAGACCCCCTCGTACTGTACCCTGACTCTCTAAGTGTTTACCCTAAAGTGGACAAAGAGGATTTCCCTTGAGTGAGATGTGGACTGGGGGTTGTGGCTCAACCCATTACAATAAGAAACTCCGTTGCCTTATCCCACTTCCCCCCCCCCCCACCCCAGGTTCTAGCGCCCTGCTGGTCTCAATTCTTGGCAAACACATCCAAGTAAACATTTCTCCTTTAATCCAGCAACTAAATGTTTTCAGTGTCTCCCTCTCTGCGGAAAGAAAGAAATCCTAGTGATTACAGAGGTACCAGAGCAGTGCTTTAGCAGCATCACACCTTTGAGTGTGTACAGCGGAGATGGTGTAAAAGCAGAGGCCGTTGTTAGACTTTTGCATGTGACCTTGCTGTGCAGGCCAGCAGCTGCACTTTGTACATTTACCTTTCAGTGACTTTTCACAAGAGATGTCCTATTTCAGTCCCACTACCATCTGCATCCTTGCCCCTTCTGCTCTTTCCCCTTCCCCTTCGAAGGTGCCACCAAAGCAGCGGGTTCCAGATCAAAGCAACCTGACGTTTGTAAGCTTGTCCTGAGGAGAGGGAGTGGAGGATGTTCCCAAGGACACTGCAAGGGAAGCAGTGACGAGAGACTAGGTAACATGGGTCGATTTCTTTGGAACAGTGGAGGCTGAGGGAGAGCCTGGTTGGGGTATGGAATAGTCTCAGATGTGCCCAAAGGGAAAATAGTAATAAACGTTATTCATTACAGGCTCTGTTCTCCTGTCCACTGCAGATATTTAGGTAAGGTGCTGCTTTCAGAAGGCAGTCAACATCATGAAGGATCACCATCGTCACAACCTATTTTCACTGCTGTCAGAAGGTACAGTCCAGGTTCAAGAAATGTTTCTTTCCAACAGCTATCAGAGTCTTGAACCTCCCCTTTTTTCTCTCATCATAGATTTCTCCAACACCACAAAAAGTACTGTCTATACTATTACAACGTCACTTTTATTCTTGCACTATGAATATTTATCATGCCTCAATGTTTTGTGTTATCGATTTTCAATTTAATGTATACTGTTGCAATTTTTTTAAAAACCTATTCAGCTGCAGCAAGTAAGGATTTCGAGATACGTGTACATTGTACAATGTGTATGACAAGCTTATCATTATTGTCATAGCAGTGAGATTAAAACAAGAAGATAGGGTGGAGGGAGGAGATTTAGAAGGGATCCGTGGAAGATCTTTATTTCTACAGTGTAGTGACTATATTAATTTATAATTGCTGTTGTTGTCTATGACTCATTCAAACAAATCCGTACTAAAGTTGAGTTGAGTTTTCCAGAGTTTATTAAACATTGTTAATGTATTTATCAGTTGCTAAACATTGTTGCAACCATTAAAACTTTGTTAGAAGGTGCTAAAACTTTGTTCAACAGTCAATAAAATTGTTGGAATAAAACTAATTCCTTCCATTTCATAGAACAAAGGAAACTAAACAAACATGACTTTGCAATAGTATCTGGATGAAGCCGTAAGGCCTTGCCTCAAAGACGTTCCTAAGGAGACATTCAAATTTTATGTTACTAACATCTTGAAAGCTGCATACAGAATTTGCTCGTAGAAAATGCATTTTACTCTTTACAGACAGGGTGGTTAGAGTGCAGAATACACTGCCTAAGGGGGTGGTGGAGGCAGATGCTCTTGCAACATTTGAAAATGATGTCACGCACATTGGGCAAATATATTCATCAAAATTCTTTCTTGCTGCATTTCGAACAGGTACAACAAGAAACAACTGCAATTGCATACTTAATTGAATAAATAAGAGAAAATAAATACAAAAACAAATAGGTTATACATATACACAGTTATCCAGTGCAAAAAAATACTTTGCAATAGTATCTGAATGGCCAAGGCAGAGGAGACTATGATCCATGCAGGTGAATTTGTCGAGTATAGATGGGTGTTGATGGGCCAAAGGGCTAGTTTTATGCAGTGACTCAAATTCATCAGTTTTGTGCGTGTTTGATCATCTGCTTCTTTCCAGTTATTCATCATTTAATTGATTAAATGTAGTAAAGAACAAGTGGAAATTACTGCCCAAGGGGCTGTGATTTAGCAGTGAGGACTGGGTTAAGTTTAAGTTTATTATCATCTGACTGTACATTTACAACCAGGCAAAGCAGCATTTCTCCGGACCATGGTACACACACAGCACATAGAGATATAATTTAAAATACATGTATAAAAATATTTTGGAATGATTTACTCGGTTACACGATACCGTTCATCAATCTCATAGCCTGCAAGTAGAAGTTATTTCCCAGCCTGGCAGTCCTGATTTTGATGCTCTTGTACCTCCTTCCTGATGGTGGTGGGTCAACAGCTGGATGACCAGCAAGAAAATAGAGACTTGAGTCACACAGCTCCCCGTTTGCCCTTGAAATGTCTCGATCCTTTGGGTGACTTGGGTCAGGTAACTAAATGCAAGAACGAAATTATGAAAATGATTGGGGGCTTGAGACCAATCAAGCAGAAATGGTGGACAACCTGTTTTATGTCCAGGCTGCTCCTTGATGGGTATTGTGAAGCAGGCACACCAACACTTCCACTTTCTGAAAAGTGATACTCAATCAAGCTTCTACTGGTGCACTGTGGAAAGCCTACTGACCGGTTGCTTCACAGCCTATTATGGAAACTCGAGTGCCTAGAAATGCAGATGGCTGTAGAATGTGGCCAACCTAACCAAGTCCATCTCTGGGCACCGACACCTGTGTGAGCATAAGCTATTCCAGGATCAGTAAAAAAATATCTCTGCACTGTTGAAATATTTTTTCCTCGACTTAAGTGCGACTGTGAATGTTTATTTATCCTTTTATATTCATTGTCTTGTTTTTTTTCCTGTCGGAGTAATTTGGTAATTTAATTTATACTATTGCATTTGATATTTCTTACAGACTTGTGTGGCTGCAGCAAATAGCAATTTCAGTGCATCTGTATACTTTATGGTAATAAACTCTCATCTCACCTCATGAGGGTAAATGAGAGATGTTCCACTGGGTCTCTCACCAAGTTCACCTTGAGCAGTCATCTGCACTCAACCACATGTGTTTATTCAGGAACCAGCATCTCCAAAAGTACATTACTCTGACTGCACACTGCCAGACACAGGAGCAAACCAACCAAGAGATCTTCCAAGTGACTCCCTCCCCCACCCCACCCTGCCTCACCATTGATTGTATCTGATTACACCACCCACTCTGGGAGCAAGTTCCAGACATCCAGTTGCTGGAAGGATTCTGAGGGCCAGGCAGCATCCGTGTGTAGAAATGGTCCGACAGCATTTTGGGTCTCAATAAAGGGTACCGACCTGAAACATGAGCTGACCGACTCTGCCCACAGATGCTGCCTAACCTGTTGAGTTCCTCCAGCAATTATTTGCCTGCTCAAGGTTCCAGCATCTGCTGCTTTTGTGTTTCTCTTTTGCGTTCCAGTTATCAACCACTTTCTCCTTGGATCCTATTTAAAACTCCTCCCAAACCAGCTTGCTGGTGATGTAACCGCCAGGCTTGCTTTCAGGATGGATTTTAGATTACCAAAGGAATCCATGGATATGGGGTTAATGCGGGAAAATGGTGAGCTTGTGAAAGATCAGCCATGATCTCATAAAACAATGGGCCAGGCATGAGAGGTCAAATGGCCAATTCCTGCATCTGTTTCCTATGGGGTGGATGCAGTTGGAGCTGAGATCACTGCAGTTTCTTTGATGTTGAGGCTGATGGGAAAGGCCTGATCATTCTGGTCCCGATCCTACGCGTGGGAACAGTTTGATGTCAGCTGATGTTGTGGTCCAAACCTCGCAGAGTTGTTTGTTTCAGGAGGTGGATTCTGAGATGGTTTAAGTCTGTTTGTGAAAGGAGTTCGTGCAGGAGAACGGAGCTCACGTGCTGGTCAGCCCTGATCTGAAAGACCAACAAAGCACAAGGGACTCTCTTTATTCTCGAAAAAATTAGAGTGGGAGCAGCTTCGTTGCAGCTGCACCTAGAACCCGGGGGGGGGGGGGGGGGGGGGGGAGGGGGGGTGGACAAACTGGAGGGTTTCTGTGCAGATTTAAGGGAACAACTTCTTTCTTTGGTTTTGTAAAAGGCAGCTGATCAGAATGAAAGTGTGTGCTTTGCCTGTTGTTTGGATAGGATGTGCTTATGGAGCTGTTAGAGCAGTGCGCAGATGGACTCTGGAAGGCAGAGCGTTACGAACTTATTTCCAACATTTACAAACTGATCATTCCAGTTTACGAGAAACGGCAAGAGTTTGAGGTGAGTGATTGTGTCTCCCCACCGGTCCCCTCCCCTCCCCGGCCCCCAACAGGAGGCAGGGCTGGAGAACAATCAATTGAGCTAAAGAAAAAAAGTCTGTAGATACACACAAAGGTACACACAAAGGTGCTGGAGAAACTAAGCAGGTGAAAGATATTAGGTGGATACAGGTGGGAGGGTTGGACAGAAAGAAGCTGGGATGTGATTGTGGGAGAGGACTGAGGGGTGAGAAGGGTAGCTTTCTGTAGGAGATGGAAGGAAAGATGGTGGGGAGCTGGAGGCAAGGGGAGAGAGGGATCGGGAAACACCAATGGATAGGGTTAATGAAAATTGGAGGTTGATAATGATGGAATATAAAGGTGTTTCTTCAATTTACGGGGGGGGGGGGGGGCTTGATTTGACAGTACACGAGACCATGGACAGACATGTTAGTATGGCAACAGGAGAGTGGAAATGAAACAATTAGGGGTCACTGGGAGGTCCTTGATGTTGCAGCGGACAAAGTGAAAGTGCTCAAAGAAACGATCTCCCTGTCTGTGTCCCATCTCTGATGTGGAGGTGACTACATCAGGAGCACCAGATGCAGTTAATGACCCACTACAGATCCACGGGTGAAGTGTTGTTGAAGTACATCAAAGGGCTGGAGAAACTCAGCAAGTCACACAGCCTCCATGAGAAATAAAAGGTCCAGCTCCCTGCCCCCCCCTTCCCTTCCTTTTTCCATCAGAGCTTCTTAGCCCTTCATCTCTTCTCAGCTGCTTTCTTTTCTACCCTACCATCTGTATCCACCTGTTACCTCTGACATGTTAGCCTGTACTCCTCCCCCTCCCCCCTACTTTTTTTTCAGGTGTCTGCCTGATTTTTCAGCATTTCTGCCAAAGGGCTCAGGCCTGAACCGTTGTGTGTCTTCTACTCCCTGTGGATGCTGTGTGATCTGCTGAGTTTCTCCAGCACTACTGTGTATCGTGCTGGACCTCTGCAGATTTTCTTGATTACCTCCTTTCAGCCAAGCTAATTCTCTGGCGGAAATGTAGGAAGGGGCTTGGTCGAGATTCAGGGGGTGAGTAACACTTGAAGTGACTTTTTCCCAGGTGATGTAACCTGGAAGTAGTAGGTATTGTCCTAGGTTAGGGGGCTGCCTATTTAGGGTGGAGGTGAGTAGGAACACTTTTCTCAGAGGGTCCGGAATCCTAGCTGTTTCCTACCACACTAGCCCACCATTAAGTGCATTCCAAGGACAAATTTGATCTTGGGCCACTGGGGAATCCCAAAACCCGAGGATCTGGACAGGTAGATGGAACTGAGGCCAGGATTATGTCAGCTTTGAGCTAACTGAATGGTGAAGCACGTTTAAGGGCCAAGTGGCCTCCTGCCCTCCTGTTTCACATGAGGTGGGTCTTTAAAATTTCCCTGAAATCTGACCTCGAAGCATTTTTGCAACCAGGAACCTCGGGGTTTGGGGTTGTAAATGTTTGGGGAACTTCACTAAACTCAGTGGAAAAAAAAATAATCAGGAGAAAACTGGATCCCCAGAGATTGGGAAGGAGGTGGAACTCCATCCCACTGGATGGAGTGCAGGGAGTCCAGGTGAAGAACAGAGGTGGGTTCAAGGGTGAAGCATGGGGGAGAGAGGGAGAATAGTACGGGAGGTGGGAGAGATGGTATGACGTGGGCTGATGGTAGGACAGGAAGTCCAAAAAGGAGCAGGGGAGTTCCATCTGTGCTGTAAAATCCTGTTCTAACTCTTCAAATAGAAGTTTTTAATTCTATTGAAAGTTTGCTGAGTGAATATGTAGGGACTTACTGTAACTTTCACCCTTGCAGAAACTTGCTCACCTCTATGATATCCTACATCAAGCTTACAAGAAAATCGCTGAGGTCACACACACAGGGAAGCGACTTCTTGGCACCTACTTCCGAGTGGCCTTTTTTGGACAGGTGGGTCCCCATTGATGACTGCAGTAGTTGATGTTGGCAACGTTCAGCTCTGTCTTTGCATCAAGAAAAAGCATGAGCGCAGCCCGATTGTCCATTGTTTTGCTTTAAAATAAAACATAAATGTGGTGATGAGGTAAAATCAGTGGAACCATTTCCAATGAAACTATCTCAAGGTTACTGGAACGGGATGGAATGGAGTGGGGGTGGGGTGAGGGAGAGATGAGACTTTTACGTGGCGAGATGCTGAGCCTAAAAGTCAGGTGGGAACAGGTCCTGCACGAACATTCAGAGAGAACAGTGAGATGCTCATAAAGGGAAGAAAGTATTGCACTGATGGTGCTGGGCTGATTTCCAAGATCAAGAGCTAGCACAGGCGCGATGGCCTGAATGGCAAGCAAAAATAATTTTGTTTTGGGGGGTGGGGGAGAAAAACTGCAGTGGTTGAGGATTCTTCTGGGTTCACACTCTAAGATCCTTGAATACTCACATTTGGGGATATGAGCAACATTTCACTGGTAGAAGACACTTGTTCTCACTGTTAAAATTAACATCCAGTGGAAGTTAACAGGCTGAGAGAGTTGAAGAAACATCCTCACTCTTGAGTTTTTTTTAAATGCTGGGTTTTTTTCTCTTTATATGGAAATAACGAAGGTGAAACTTTGTGCTGATTGATTTTTCTGTTGGTAGTCTGTGTAGTGACTTTTCACTAATGTCTTCCTTTCCACCCTCTTTTCCTCTTGAAGGCAGCGGTAAGTTCTACAGCGACTGCCCATGGAAGTCGTGAGCTCTCAATGTGTGACCTTGTCAGCTTGCTTCTAAAAATTGTTTGGTGTGCAATCATAACCTTAAACGTAACTGTTGGGTTCACTACCTTGCTTTGTTCATAGCCTTGCATGTCGAGGTGTAGAACACCAGTCTCTGTGATCCACAATCCATCATAAAACATCACCCTTAACAATAGTTGTGCTTCTGTTTAAAATTTATCGTCAAAATCTGCTGTCAGTTTTTTAATTAGTTGTTGAATTTGGTGTTTTTTTTAGTTTAAGTAATTGTAAATGCTTGGAGCAAATGTAATTCTTGCTTTTGTTCTTGTCTTTTATAACCTTTATAGCAATACCAGTTTACAGACAGTGAGAGACATGTGGAGGTAATTCAGTGATGGGATTGTAAGTGGTGCAGTGAAACCTCACTGCATTAAAGGTGCTGTGATTTGCCGTGGATAGTTTTTTTTTACTTTATGCACTATACAACCGTGTGGGAGAAGCCCAGCAGGTCACACAGCATCCACTGGAAGATGAAGAGTGACCACCGTTTTGGGCCTGGGCTCTTCATCAGGTCCATGAACAAAGCAGGCAGGTGCCTGAATGAAAAAGTGGGGGGGAGAGAGGAGAGGGGGACAGGATGGGGGAAGGAGTGGAGCACAGGCTAACAGGTGAGAGCTAACCGGTGTCTGCCTGTTTTCTTCTTATACCTGACGGAGGGCCCAGCCTTAAAACCGTTGGTTAACCTTTACTTCTTGTGGATGCTGCGTGACCTGCTGAGTTTCTCCAGCACATTTGTGTATTGCACTCGTGCCCAGCACACGTAGACTTCCTTGTTTAACTAAGTTTTTTCTTCATGTCAGCTTATTGTCTGTACTTGGAGGCTTCTTTCGCATCACCCATTCCTGTTCAAAAGCTGGAATGATGCCTGTTTTGTGCCCAGTTGTAGTTTGAAGGGATTTGTTTGCATTAAGATTGGGTTTATTTCCATGGCCCATGTACCTATTTTGCACATCTAAGCCCATCTGCAGGGTTCTGGGCAATTTTGTACATCAGGCCCAAAATCTAGACAATGAATCCCAGGGAAATATTTGCTGAGCAACACAACATGGACTGCTTTTGAGGGCTGATATTGCCGAGGTATCGTGGAATAGCTCATCACAAAGCTTGTTTTTTCTTTGGAGAAAAATAGGTTTTCCAAATGCCAATCCTCCTACAAAAGTGTTGCAAAATTCTCAGAAATTGCTGAAAGAAATGAGCGAATTTACTGTATTTCAAGAACAAAAATGATTACCCTTTCATAATTCATGTTATTTTTTTTAAATCTAACTTTTTTTTGCAAAGTGTCTTTGATTAATTTGGTTGTAAAGTGTTGTGCGAGATCTGTGAAATAATTTCCGTTCCGTTTGCGAATTGAATGCCATGACCTTGAACTAACCTGAAAAGCAGTTCCTGCCGCTTCTGTGTTAAAACGGCTAGAAAACTCACATCCGTTTGTCTCAAGGATTACAAAAGTAGCCAGATTCTCCTCCCCGAGTTAACTCTGCCTGAGGAAACATACAGTAAAACAAATTACCCTGGCACTAACTGATGGGAATCCTTGAATCTTAAAGCTGGAAATTAGTATCAGTGGGATCATCAGCCTTGAGAAAAGTGACGTGAAATCAGTCAGCATTTATGGTGGTCTCGAGGAGACTTTGGAGAATCTTTTGTATTTTTGTCATTGTTTTGACTTTGGTTCATTGTTTCACTCGGACTAACTTGACCTCATTCCTGACAGGGCTTCTTTGAAGATGAAGATGGAAAGGAGTACATTTATAAAGAGCCCAAGCTGACACAGCTTTCAGAGATCTCCCAACGCCTTCTGAAGCTCTATTCAGATAAGTTTGGCTCGGAGAATGTAAGGATAATCTATGATGATAGCAAGGTGAGAGGAGTAATGTTGTGAAACCTCAAACTTCTTGGCAACCCTACCCTTCTGGAATATTCCATCACTTACCTACGTTCCCTGATGCATTTCCTCTACTGAAAATAATTGTAAGAAATTCCAAAATTTCAATCCTTTGGAATGATGTTCAAAGGTTCAAACACTCCACCCAATATGAGCTATTGTTTTGGAACATACTTAGTTAACTCCTACATCCCGACTGAAAGAAATTACTGCAATATTACCTCCCTGTGCTTAATGTTCCTGCACTCCCTTCCAACTCATTCCAGTTCCTGACACCCCCCCCCCCATTCCAACTCACTCCAGTTTCTGCTCCCCCCCCCCACAACTCACTTCAGTTCATGACCACCCTGCCTTCCAATTCACTCCAATTCCTCTCCCACCCTCCCTTCAACCCTTCCAACTCACTCTGGTTCCTGCTCTCCTTTCCAACTCACTTTGGTTCCTGCTCTCCCATTCCAACTCCTCTTAGTTACTGCACTCCCTTCCAACTCACTCCAGTTTCCCCACTCCCTTCCAACTCACTCTATTTCTTGTACTCCCTTCCAACTCATTCTGGTTCCCATACTCCATTCCAACTCACTCCTTCTCTTGCACTCCCTTCCAACTCGCTGGAACTTCTTTTCCACACCTCCCGTACATTGTTCACTGTAAAATTTATGATAATGCTCATGACATCGGACCAAAGATGAATTCTGTGCATTGAGGTATTAAATATAAATTACATTCCGTGATGCAGAACGCCAGCTGAGTCACCAGTTTGATTCAACAAGAGCTGCTGGTTATCCCATTATTCCTTCCTCCACACTCAAGGGAGTCTCCAGTCCTGCACCCAGACATACCTCCTGTCCCCAATCTGTCCAAACACTCCTGGAATTCTTTGCTCTCTCCCTTTCATTTTCTTTCCAATCTTTGAAACGTCCATAGACAGTGAGCTGAGCTGGTACCCCAAATCCCCAAGTTCAGGACATTGATATAAATCAAAAGAGGTTCTGGTACCCTTTTACTGAGTATTAAAAGAAGGTGCCAGCATTAAACCTCGACCATTCCATGTCTGTGCGACATGTTGATTTCCTTCAGTGTCTTTTGCTCTCAATCCCAGCATCAGCAGTCTCCTGTGTGTCTATGGTACCCAATGCTGACACCCCCCCCCCCCCCCCCCCCGTGGAGCCTCAGCTCCCATAGGGAGTTGGTTTCTGAGCCTTCATATCAGATGAATGCCCAATAATTTCCCAGATGCCATAAATTAATTCTCGAGGTACAGAGGGAAAACTGCAAGGAATTTGCATTGATCGATTTGTACTTCAGGTCACGGGTCACTGATTACACTGGGATAAAGACTGACTGTGGGAAGAGAGACAAGATCAATGCTTCAGACAGAAGACTGGCCTGAGCTCCTTGGTATTTCCTACATACTCTGTCTTTATTTCAGATTTCTGGCATCTGCAGATTTGTTGATGTTCCATTTCAGATCATGCCTTTGCTAACCCATCAGAATGCTTTTCTCTTTGGAGCCATGAAGGATGAGAGCTGCTTTAAGAAAGAATATAACATTGCAGCTAGCTGCTACAAGCTATGGATCTACGGAGCCGACAGTGCAGGAGAGATTATAGCTGTATGCAGGTTAGCTCAGAAAGAACACGCTTCTCCCAGAAAGAACGACACGAACCCCAGTTGAGTGTAGTTAACACTGAGCTTTATTGGGCTCACAGCCCTGCTTTTATTCTCAAGCTGAGGGGCGTGGGCAAAGCCCCCTCAGTCCTGATTGGTGTGTTTGTGATCCGCTTTCCCTGATAGGCCAGTTAAGCTCTTTTGGTTGTGGCCAATTGGAGGGCAGTGCTGCGGGCCTCGTGCAGCCTGCTGGATTGTCGTATCCGTCCTTCATTTTGTGAGGCCTAGTGGGGGCGAGCTGCGAAGGGCCACCACAACATCATGATAGGCTCAGTCAGATAAGCCAGCACCTTTCTCCCAGGTGATTAATAGCAAATATCAGAGGACACCTGTTTAAGGTCAGTGGAGGGAAGTTAAGGAGAGATGTCAGAGATGAGGTTTTTTTTTGCATAGAGAGTGGTAGATGCCTGGAGTACATTGCTGGGGATGGTGATGGAGTTTGGTACAGTAGGGACATTGAAAAGACTCTTAGATAGGGACATGGATGTAAGACAAAGAGGGGGGGAAGGGTTAGATTGTTGTGGAGTGGGTTTGCATAGGTTGGCACAACATGATAGACTAAAGGGCCTGTACTGTGATGTTCCTTGTTTTATTTATCTTAGAGTCATAACATGGGTGAAGTTTGTTCCTCTGTCAGAATGTTAACACTTATCCTTGAAATTAAGCTGCTGCCTGTACTTACCCCAGTGCTCTCTGGTCAACTTGTGTCCTTTCTTCCAAGGTTAATCCAAAGGACCTGGACTCAAAATATGCCTATATTCAAGTCACATATGTGACACCGTTTCTTGACGAGAAGGAAATGCAGGATAGGAAGACTGACTTTGAGAGAAGCCACAACATTCAGCGTTTTGTATTTGAGATGCCTTTTACGGTCTCAGGAAAGAAGCAAGGAGGAGTGGATCAACAGTGTAAGCGAAGAACCATCCTCACCAGTGAGTATCGTGCCTCATCAACTGACCCTCCTGGTGAATATCAGCCCAGTTTCTCACTCTTCCCCTGTATCTCCTTGGGCTTTGAGGTTTCCTCCAGTCTTCCAAACCTCATATTCTCTCCAAATTCAGACCTGACACTCTTTTTGTTTGGCTTTTTCCACTGAGGTTGGCTGAGTCAAGACATAGGTTAAGGGTGAAAGGTGAAAATTTAAGGGGAACATTCAGAGGAACTTCTTCATGCAGAGACTGGTGAGTCTGTGGAACGGCTGCCAGTGGACATGGTGGAGGCAGGGCCAGTTTCGATATTTAAGAGAAGATTGGATAGGTACGTGGATCGGAGGGGTATGGAGGGCTATGGTCTGGGTGCAGGTTGATGGGACAAGGTGGAAAATATTTTGGCACAGACAGGCTGTATCTATGTTTCCATGTATTGAAGGAGGAAAAAGAACATGAACAGGAGTGGTCTGCTCATTCCTGCTCATCTTCTGACCTATCTACCTCAGTACATTTGCCCAGATCACTTGATGCCCTTTTTGCTGAGAACTTTACCCATCTCTTTAACTATATTTTGCAGATTGGTCTTTACAGCCTTCTGGGGAGTGGGAAAGAAACTTCACTGAGCAGCTGAATTTCCTCTCCATCTCCATCCAACCAGAGTCCCTGACCCATGGTTCAGGACGATCCAGCCAATGGGAACATCTGCCCTGCACCCATTCTCTGTCTAAATCTGGGTTTCAGTTAGATCCCCCTCTTTTTCAGTGAACTTTGTGACTCAAACTCCCATGATTAAGCAGAGCAGCCTTTCCTGCATATTGCTTTGTTCATGCTTATCTTGTTGGAACAGAAAACCAAGGGTGAAGACTTTAAAACAGAGGTGCTATTTAGTTGGGTTTGACAAATGCAGGGGTGATGGTGATGAATGAACAGGCATGGGTTAAGATACAGGGTACCTGGTGCAAACATGTTGAGAGAATCTCTGATGGTTTTCTTTGGAACAAAGAACACACTATGGCACAGGAACAGGCCCTTCAGCCCATCTAATCTGTGCTAAACTATTATTCTGTCATCCCATTGACCTGCGGCCAGACTACAGCCCTCCATACCCCTCCAATCTATGTACCTGTCCAAATTCTTAACTATAAAATTTGAACCCACATTCACCGCTTCAGTTGGTAGCTCGTTCCACACTTTCACCTCTCTGTGAGATGAAGTTCATCCCTAATGTTTCCTTTAAACATTTTACCTTTCACCCTTAACCTCCAGTTCTTGTCTCACTCAACCTCAATGGGAACAGCCTGTTTAATCATGATCTGATTCAGGAACATCTTTTGGAATTGGCTGTGTTTTAAAAAAAAAATGCCTAAACCAGATGGCGTGAAAAGAAAGCGCAGTGCACCTTTAGAAATAGTTACAATCTCAGTGCTTTTCAGGATTGGAATGCCCAGATAACTATTCTTATTGGAAGAGATTGATATCCACGCTAACAGGCTCCCCACCCCACATGTCTGTGCCGAACATGTTGTCCAAATCAAACTCAACTCTGCCGCTACATATCCCTCCATTTCCTTCATATTCCTGTGTCTACCTAGAAAACCTTTTCAACTCTTCTATTGTATCTGCTTTAATGACACCCCGTTCCAGGCATGATCTGTGTAAAGATGCTGAGAGGTGTCTTGGATGGAAGAAGAATGAAAGTTAGATACTGAGGGAAAACCAGAAATGGGAATTGCAAGTTTTCTTTTTCAATATTTTTTATTGGTTTTTGAGAAAATAATAATATCAGATACATAGATACATATGATATAAAGTTCAGGTAAAAGTAAATTAAAATGACAGATAGTGAACAAGGCATATATGATCCATGTTGTTGATAAAAAAGGAAAAAGCGCAAAAAACCTATGACTAATGTAATTTCTGACCCACGCCTATTATCTGAGCGATTGCGATCAATGCCAGGCGGAAACTACTAATTTCAATTCTAATAGTTCAAAAAATGGAAAAAAAAAGATTTTTGATTAAAAAGCAAAAATAATTGATCTATAAATTTTAAAAATAATTGAAAAAGAACCCCAGAGGGAATGTTTTTTTTTACTCGTTTTAGTAGTCTTTTTCTCCGGAGAGGGAAGATGCCATCAAATCCGATGACCATTGTGTCTGTGTGGGAGGGACAATGTCTTTCCACCACAGCAAGATGAGGCTTCTAGCAGCGGGGAAGCAAAAGCAACAACATGGGATTGAGATGGAGTCAAAATTAAGCCCATTGGTCGACCCATTCCAAAAATAGCAGTAAAAGGACTCGCAGAGAGATTTGTATGAAGAATTAAAGATACTAAATACCTTTTTTACAGAATTTACAGAGTCAGGGGCTTAGCTAAAACATAACACTTATCACATTTAGAGGATATATCGGGGTAAAATTTAGCTTGTAGAACTTTGGTGTAGTGGGCCCTATGGACTACTTTAAATCGTAATAAGGAATGACTAAGCACAGAGAGAGAGGATGAATGTACATTTTTCAAAATAGACTCCCATGTACTTTCAGCAAACAGTTGTTGGAAGTCATGTTCCAAACTTTCTCAATGCTAGAGAAAGAACTATTACTAAATCTTAAAAGTAGTTCACAAAGGGCTGAAAGCAGTCCTTTCTGATTAGGTCTAAAATTTTATACTTCCCAAATAAGATTAAAATCTAAGTCTTGGCGAAACCTCAACCTTAAGGAGTTTAGAAAATCCTAGACTATAAATATCGAAAGAAATGTTGATTAGGTCATTTAAATTTGGCAGAAAATTGCTCAAAAGAGGCAAGGTTTTGGTCTATATTCAAGTCCAAGAAAGATAGACCATTGAGTATATCCAATGCCTTGAACTGAGGTTTTAAAAAAAAGAATTATGTAAAATTGGACTAATTAATAAAAATCGATGATAACCAAAGTGCTTTCTAAATTGGAACCAAATAGGCAAAGTATATCTAACTACCAAATTATCAGTTTGTTTGGACAGCGAAAAAGGCAAATGTGCTTCGTATAGAGATAAGAGTGAAGATTGCAAGTTTTAAATAGTGATAAAGATTATTTTTTTCTCTCTCAGAGGGTTGGAAACCTCTGAAATTGCTTGCCTCCAAGGGTGGGGGTTGAATCATTGAATATGTTGGAGGGTGAGATGGAAATACAGGATTGAGTTGAAGGTATTGAATATAGGATTCTGGGAGTGGAGGTGAAGGTCAGAATGACATCAGAGATCATAAAACATTATAGCACAGTATAGGCTCTTCAGCCTATGGTGTTGTGCTGACATATGTAGACCTTCACCACCCTAATTTTTACCACCCTCACACCCCGAACCCTCTATTTTTATTCGATACATGTACCTATCTAAGAATCTTTTGAATGTCCTTACTGTATCATGTTACGGAGTCCAGAGGACCCCAAAAACCAGCAGCAAGAGATATTCACCACAACACAATGGGATACTTAAACAAAAGTTGTTTTTAATTATATTTGAACAAGAAAACAGAATTGAACTTTAACTTATTACTTAACCTACCTAACCTACTTAATCCCCCCTCTAATATTAAGCGCAGGTGTGTGTAATGTGTATTTAAGATTAGGAAAGTTCTTTGGATCACAGTCCAATCTCACTGGTTGCAGGCAATTCTTGTACTGTGCACAGAAGTTAGCATTAACAAAGTTCACCAGTCTTTGGTGCTTAACAGACAAATGGTTACCACTCAGGAGGGTTCTTGCTGGTTTTCAGAGAGAGATTCCTCTTCCAGGACATCTGCAACTGATTCCTTCTCAATCAGTCTTGCTGACAAAACTTGCCCCCTTCAGGGTTCTCCAGATGATCCTCTTTCTTTCAGGTCACCTTTCAGACAGTCAGCCTGCCTTCTCCTTTGACCAGACAGTCTGACAAAAGTTTGCTGAGTTTTGTCCTTCTGGAACTGATTTCTGTCTCCTCTCTCTCTGTTTCACACCCTCCCTCTCTGAGAGCAAAACTGTTCTCTCCCTGCCTGCAAAAATCACATGCTCTCCCAAGCCAGCTGTCTGTCAATATTTTGTTGCTCTTTTGCAAAAAGCATTCTGCAAAAGTCCTGCAAATTCTGTGTTTTTAAAATGTTTGTGTGCAAGCTGCTCTAACAATTCCTCCCAAACCTCCTCTAAATACTCTGTCACAATCAGCCTCCACAAAACATTCCAGATGCTCACCAATCTCTGTGTTTAAAAAAAAACATAACCTCTAATATCTCCCCTAAACTTTCCTCCATTCACCTTAAACTGTTGTCTTCTGGTATTTATCATTGTTGCCCCAGGAAAAAAGTGTCAACTGTCCACCCTATCTAAGCCCCTCAGAACCATGTATACCTCTATTAAGTCACCTCTCATCCTTTATCTCTCCAAAGGGAACACTGCTTTATTAACATGCTTCATAAGACCTGTTCTCCAATCCAGGCAACATCCTGGTACACCTCCTCAACGCTCTCTCAAAAACATCTACATCTTTCCTGTAATGAGGTGACCATTCAGGTCATTTTTTGAAAAATCACAAAGAGCAGGAGTCCCAGAACAGATCCCTGCTGAATGCCACTTGCACTTGCCCCCCCCCCCCACCCAACCAACCTCGTTTCTGATGGACATCGCATCATCACTCCCTCCATCTCTTTACTTCATCATAGGTGAGAGAATTGTACATTGGCCAACTCAGAACCTCCTAAAGCTGCCAGAATCTTTAAAAGGTCTTGTGATAAAAAGTTAACTGATCAGGACAGAGGTGAGGGGAAATCCTTCTCACTGAGAGTTGTGAAACTCTATGGAAGTAACTTGGCAGTGAGTACATCCATGGCAGAGATAGATATCATCTGACTGTATGTAAACAACCAGACAACTAACCAGTGTTTTTGTACACACACACATACACATATATATACACACACACACACACACACAGTAATCACATATAAGCATGAAGATACTGCATCATATAAAATAAATAGATAACTGATATTTTTTATTTATATTTATTTATGTACACACACAGACAGATATATATACATATATACACACACACATATATATATACATATATACACACACAGATAAATATATATACACACACACACATATATACACACATATATATACACACACACACACACACACACATATATATATATATACATATATATGTATGTTATTTTTTAATAAATAACATTTCATTTATATGAGACCCAAGATCCCAGGAAACTCTTCGTCAATCTCAGCCTGCAGATTGAAGCTGTTTCCCAGCCTGGCAGAACTGATTTGATCTCCTGTCTCACCTTCCTGATGGTAATGGGTCAAAGGTCCAGTGTAATAGATGTTTGAACATCAAGGAAATCAAGAATGTCAGAGATTGGATGAGAATATGAAGTCAGGCTGGGGATCATCCTGATCTCATTGATTGACTGAACTGGTCATGGGGCTGAATGATCTCTGTGTGAACCCATTTCTTATCATTGCTCAGAGTAACTTCTCAGCCAACATGGTGCTGGCTGCTCAAGCTCCCACACTGCCTCCAGCATGCTCTGGCCTCCAGCATGCTCTGGTCTCCTGCAGCTCCAGCTTCCTGATTATCCTCAAATGTAATATTCCAACGCTGGTGATTGTTCCTTCCACTGGTCCAGATCTGCAATCCCCAACAGGAAATGCTTGCTCGACATTCCCGCTTGTCTATCCTTCATTGTGACATGCCTTCTACTCCGGGTGCTGACACCGTTTTTCTGGATCACAGCCCATCTTGACAAGTGAGGATGATGCATGAGTGAAACTGGGAGCTGTTTGCAGCTCTCATGTTCTAGTGTACATTGGCTTTGAGTAATAGTTGAGAGATATTGCAGTAAAGAAATATGTCATTAGGCCCACTGTGCTGGCCATGACATCCAAATCAAACTGAAACTCTGATAAATATCCCTTCAGCCCATTATGTGTCTGTCTTAAAGTCTCATAGATGCTACTAGTGTATCTGCTTCCACCATAACTCCTGACAGCCCACTCCAGGCATCCATCACTCTCTACAAAATAGTTGCCCCGCACATCTCCCTTGAACTTCCTCCACTTCACCTTAGTTTATCCTGGGGGAAAGATTCTGATGTTCACCCTATCACCACCTCTCATGATCTTGTACTTCTATAAAGTCTCCCTGCAACATCTAAAGTTCGTCAAATCTCCCCCCATAACTCATTCCCTCTAATCCAGGCCACATGCTGGTCAATTTCTTCTGTCCCCTTTCCAAAGATTCCATATCCTTCCTGTAATGGGATGACCAGAATTGCACACAGTATTCCAAATATGACTTAGCTGTAGTTTTATATAGCTGCAATATGACTTGCTTAGTTTTACACTCAATTGCCCCCCGCTGCCCAAAGAACCCAAGCATACCATACACCTTTACTGCCCTATCTAGTTGCATGACCTGGACCCCCAGATCATTCTGTACATCGATACTTGTAAGTGTCCCTCCTTTAACTGTGCACATCCCCCTTATAACTGACCTCCCAAAGTGCAACACCTTACACATGTCTGGATTAAACTTCATCTGCTCTTTCACTACCCATATTTGTTCTATATGCTGTTCTATTCTTTGATAACCCTCTACACTCTTCACAACTCCACTAATCTTTGTGTCAGCTGAAAACTTACGAACCCACCCACCTACCTTTCCATCCAATTCTTTTAAATATATCACAAATAACAGGGTTCCAACACTGATCCCTGCGGAATACCACTAGTCACAGGCATCCAACTCGAATAATACCCTTTCACCACTCCTCTCTGGACCTCCCAATTTCATACCCAAACCATGGATTCCATGCATCTATTCTTTCTGAATTGGCTTTCCATGAAGGACCTTCTCAAACCCCTCCTTGAAATGACCCCTTTCTGCAGAGGAATGATAAAAGGAGAGAGTAGATGGGCATTAGTTTCAGGGATGCAAGGAGAGATGGAAGGGGTCGGACTTCTTTCTTGGGAACCAGCATTAATTCATTGGGATGAATGGCCTTCTTTGGAACTAAGATATTTCCATGAGTGAGGAGAATGGTTGATAATTGACAGACTGGGTGGAGAATTTGGAATTCTTTCTCCGTAGAACAGGTCAAGTGTGAGTCCTCCCACAGAAAGGGTTCAGTGTGAGGAGTCAAAATGGGTTTAACGGGGAACTGAAAAAACGTGAGAGGGAAGTGGTAACAAAAGTGAGATGGAGGGACTGGGATATTCAGCATAAACCCCAGATGGAAGTGGGGGGCAGAGTGGTCTGTTTCAAAGCTAATTCAGTATTGCAGGTTAAGCCGGTGAGACGCAGTTTGCTCCTGTGATGTGTCACAATTGATAACCTCAGTTATAGCAATAGTGGGAGAGAGATAGCTTGGCCCTGATTTATCACATCTGGGTTTCTGCACAGAACAATAACATTGCCATTTTATCACAGGGAAATATACTGAGATGCCCCACAGCACTGTTACCTGAGCACACATGCATGCAATGCCACTAGGGTTTTGATGCATTTCTGAAAGGATGACAGAGAAGTAGAGATGTTTGGGTAGGGAAATCTGGAGCTTGAACCCAGGCTGAACCATAAGAGCAGTCCAGCACATATAGGGCCTTCAGCCCATCTAGTCCATGCCAAACTATTTATTCCACTTAGATCTACACCTGGGCCATAGGCCTCCATACCCCTCCCATTCAAGTGCCCCCCCCCACTCTTCTCTCAAATGTTGAAATTGAGCCCACATCTACCACCTCCGCTGGCACTCTCGCCACTCTCTGTATGAAGAAGTTCCCCTTAAACATTTCCCTTTTCACGATTAATTTAAATTTAGACATACAGCACGGTAACACGCACTTTCAGCCCACAAGCCCAATTAATTACAACCCCCAGTGCATTTTGAAGGGTGGGATGAAATTGGAACCGCTGGGGTAAACCCACGCAGACATGGGGAGAATGTACAAACTCTATACGGACAATGCAGGATTCGATCCCCAGTCCCAATCGCACTGTCACAGCATTGTGCGAACTGCTACACCAACCATGCCACTCTAATTAAAAAAACATTATTTCACCCTTAGCTGTGTCCTCCGGTTCTTGTCTCAGTGGAAAAAGCCCGCTTGCATTTATACTATTATAACTTTGAATGTCAATTCTCCCCTCATTCTTTGACCCTCAAAACTGGTGAAGGGATTAAAATGAGGGATCCCCACAAATCCTGAAATGGAAAAACATCAAAATCTCAGAGATTTTGTCAGAGTCCACAGAGATTAATTGAGGTGAGTCGGGGGATATCAGCTGGAAGAGGTCTAGTTTGGGGATCTAGGATTGATTAGTCTGGCTCCAAGTTCCAATCATTCATGTGGTTGGCTAACGCGGAGATCACTGCCAAGATTTTCGCATTGCAACCTGTGCCACCTGCTGAGTTCCTTCAGCAGATTGTTTTCAGACCCCCCTTAAAAATCTACATATTTTACCACGCAAATTTCATATTTCTTTGTATTTTGGGACATCTTTCCATCTTAAAGGTGTATTGTCCAAGTGACCTATTGTTGATAGTGAATAGGAGCATAGCGATCTGTTGCTAGAGAGAAATAGTGTAGTCCTCATGTTTCTTCATGTCATCGTCTTCCTGATGTGCGTTCTGTTCTGTTGTCTACAGCCATGCACTATTTCCCCTATGTGAAGAAGCGAATCCCTGTGATGTACCAGCAGCACATCGACCTGAATCCCATCGAGGTAGCCATTGATGAGATGAGCAATAAAGTGTCGGAGCTGCAGGTCCTCTGCTCCTCTTCAGATGTCGACATGATTAAACTGCAGCTCAAGCTCCAAGGCAGTGTCATTGTACAGGTGGGATTCTCCAGAAGGTAGATGATAATCTGGTGTACTGTTTGGGTACAGTCGGGTAAACTACACTCAAAGTCTGCTCTAAGTTGCCCTGGATAGGTTCCTATTTATGAGCTTTAACCCAGGACAGTTGGATCCCTTCTGCTGAAATTTTTTCTACAAAGTAAAGGATTTTCAATCAATGTCCAGATCTTATGCAATTATTAGATATGACTTTAAAGGCAACTTTGAGTCGTGTAATATTTTCCTTCGTTACTCGATCAGTTTCTTACTAAATTATTTCTTTAGACTCCTTAAACTTGCTTTCTCATTTTGTTACTCTGGCCGATTCTGCCGGGAGTAAGTAGAGATTACTGAGAACAGGATTCCTGGGCATTTTGTGCTCGACTTTTGTAAAATTATAATGATACAGCACGGTCCATGACACCCAATTACCCGTCCAACCCATACATTTTGGAGGAAACCGGAACACCCTGGGAAAACCCTTGCAGACATGGGGAGAGCGTACAAATGCCTCTTCAGCCCCAGATTGGAACCTGGGGTGCTGGTGCTGTGATAGAGTTGTATTCACTGCTGCACTAACTGTGCTGGGCGAGGAGAAATTAATTGTTCAATGTGTAAGAACGAAACAGAGGAGAAAGGCAATAAAAGAGTGTCGTAAAATCGAGCAAGCTATCAGAAGGTGAGCAGGAATCGGGTACAGTAATCATGCAAGTTTGAAATGTAGAGAGGGAGAGAGCATGATGTCTTTTCAGAAACTGATCTTGCAAGGTTAATGTTCAATAAATCAAGGAAACCAGCCATTCACTCACAGGTGTAAGGAAAAAGATGGTATGGGCAGTAATGTTGGGAGGAGTTAGGTTGATGGTGGAGTACATTTATACAGGTCGGCACCACATCGCGGGCCATAGAGCCTGTATTGTTCTGGATTCTATTAGCCCTTTTTACGTGTTTAAAGATGATGTACTTCATACCACAGTCTGGATACTTTGGTTTTCTCTTTCTTCCAAAGATGTTGGTTGGTAGGTGAATTGGTCACTGTTAACTAGTCACTTGCGTGTGGGTGAGTCCTTGCCTCTTGGGATGATTGATGGGAATGTGGAGAGAATAAAAGGAAGGGGTTAATGCAGGAGTTGAGCTTTTTTCTTTCCACTCACATCCCACTTTAAGTAATCCCTATGGGATTGGTGCTCTGAGATTAGTGAGGGATTGCTTAAGGTGGGATGTGAGTGGGAAGGGAAGGTTGAGAACCACTGCTGTAGACCCAGCTGTTACTGAAATATTTTGTTTGTGATAAATTGTCATTGGCCCATTTCCTTTGGACTTATGAAACTGGGCACCTCACAAGTCAATTAGGTATGATTAAAACAGTGGCTTTCAAACTTTTTCTTTCCACCCACAGATCACCTTACTAATCACAGAACACCAATGGCATAGGGATTACTTAAAGTGGCAAGTGAGTGGAAGGAGAAAGGTTAAGAACCACTGGGTTAATGTCAATGGGTGCTTGGAGGTCAGCACAGGCTTGATAACCCACAGGTCAATATGCAGGATATGAGATAGAGATGACAAGGACGATAGAGGGTGTAAGAGGATATGGAGGAAAATAGACAGATGGCTTGTATATTTTCTCTCTCTCTCCATCTCCCTGTAACAGAACCTAGAGCAGCACAGGAACAGGCCCTCATGTCTGTGCAAGAATAATGTCCAAACCAAGCTAAAACTCTCCTGCTGCACCTGATAGATATCCCTCCATCTCCTTCATAATGTGTCTATCGAGAAGACTCTTAATAAATTCTATTACATTTGCTTCTAACACTGCTCCTGGCAGTCCGTACCAGGCACCCACCACTCTCTGTGTAAAATATTTGTACGCACATCTCACCTCAAACGCTCGTTTTCTGGTCATAGATTTCTACAGCATGGAAACAGGCCCTTCGGCCTAACTTGTCCATGCTGACCAAGTTAGTCGAATTTATCCGCATTCACCCCATTTTCCTGTAAACCTTTCGTATCCATGGATATGTCTGAATGTCCTTTAAACGGGACAGTTGTCCCCACTCTGGCAGCTTGATCCTCCCTCTGCATGATGGCACCCTCAGTTTATTTATTTATCTTATCTAAGCCCATCGTGATTTTACAAACCTCAATGAATCCTTCCCTAAGCTGCCAATGGTCCAGGGAGAAAAGTCCCAGCCTGTCCTGTCGATTCAACCCTCCTCCCGCTCCCAGCAACATTAAGCAGATCATAAATGCTTGAGAGAGAACAGATTCAGGTCAATTAAATGCAGACCCTACCTCAGTAATCCTGGTAGTCTGTTGGAGGTCAGATTGATGGCTCACTGTGTACAAAGGGAATCCTTCAGTGTGTGTGATGCTTTTACCTCGAGGGAAAAAAAATCATTAAGAATTTATTGCCATGAACAAGTCATGAAAGTCGGTGTTTTGCAGCAGCATCTTAGTGCAAACATTCATATTATAACCATCTTACTTTATTACTATAAATAAAAATAATAGTGCACGAAAAATAAGGTAGTGTCTTTGATTCAATGATCTTTCAGGAATTCTGACTGTCCGCTCCATCAATGTCTCTCATCATTTTATACACCTCTACCAGGTCTCCCCTCAGCCTCCTAGGCTCCAGAGAAAACAACCCAAGTTTGTCCATTCTCTCCCTATAACTCATATCCTCTAAACTGGGCAACATCCTGGTAAACCTCTTGTGTGGAGGAAGTCTCTGTGCACTGAGAGAGTCTCCTGTGTTTGCCGCCTTCACCCTGCGCTGTTATGTGCTTTGCTGTCCTAGGTCAATGCTGGGCCATTAGCTTATGCGCGGGCATTTCTGGAGGAGGCCAACGTGAAGAAGTACCCGGACAACAAGGTGAAGCAGCTGAAGGAAGTGTTCAGGTAAGTGCCAGCCTCTGATCCATTGGTAATGACCACATTAACCATGCCTCGGTGTCCAGCTCCTCCTTGGTTTCAGTACTCAATAACATTACTTGGCAACCCATGGTCAAATACAGAAAAATCTCAGCAGGTGAGGCAGGTGGAACGAGAAACAGAGACAAAGAGGAATTTTGGAATTCATTGCCACAGATGGCTGGGCATTGGGCAATTTAAAGTGGATGTTCTTGATTTGTAAGTATGTCAGTGGTAACAGGGAGAAGGCAGGAGAGTGGAGTCTAGAGGAAAAATACATCAGCCATGATTTGAATGGCCGAGAGGCCTCAATGGGTCAAATGGCCTTATTTCTTCTCCTATGTTTTGTGTTCTTTCTCTGTCTGCAGGCAGTTTGTTGGAGCTTGTGGCCAAGCCTTGGTCGTGAATGAGCGATTGATCAAGGAAGATCAGCTGGAGTATCAGGAGGAGATGAAGAGCAACTATAGGGAGATGGTTCGTGAGCTCTCCAATATCATGCACGAGCAGGTGAGTCTGACGACAGGCACCAATTCCGTTGACACCATTCCTATTGGGAATGTGTCTCGTGACTCTGCATGTGTTCTTCTTTCACCCAATGCATTGATTTGAAAGTCTAAATTAGTAGAATTTGGGGTTGCATGTTTAGTGTTATGGAGCTCTAGTCAATGTTGCAGAGACGTGGTTAGCACAACACTATTACAGCGCCAGTGACTCAGGTTCGAATCTGCCATTGTCTGTAAGGAGTTCGTATGTTGATCTACAGAGTTAGTAGGTTAATTGGTTACCTAAGTTTATTTGGCCAGCACAGGCTCGTGGGCCGCAAGGGCCTGTTGCCATCCTGTATCTCAAATAAAAAATTTTTAATGAAATGAAAGGTTGATTTAATATGTTGATGTAAGCTGTTGAACCTCATTGGGTTGTGTTGCGTGTACCAGCTGATGGGTAAACTTGCACAGAGACTAGAAGCCAAAGTTGTTCTTCAACTTACAGCGACTGTTCGCACATTTAGCACCCTTAACATAGTGAGGGGCTTCACAGCTGCATCTTTAAACGTGTAGAAGGTGATGTGACTTTGAGCTCCGTTGCAGAGGTCAGAATTTGAAGAGGATAGGGGTAGAGGTTTTGGACGGGAGCCCTTGGGAAACCAGAGGAGATTGGAAGAGGGCAAGGCTGGAGGACTCAGCAGGTCAGGCAGCATCCATGGATAGAGATGGGCAGTCACCATCTCAGGTGCAGGCCCTTTATCATTCACTGTCCACTGCTGGGATGAAATGAAGTTTCAGCCTGTTAGGAAAGACATTAGGGCTGGTCCCGACCAGTAATCTCTGCACTCCTTTGCATGACAGGATAGTCAGAAAAAAGGGCTGGGATGTCCTCTCCAGCTCGGTCCCCTGAGCTCTCCATACTGAAGAATCCGCTTATCAACCCTCTGCACCCCCCCACCCCCCAAACTGATACTCAAAGAGAATGTTCTTCCCGGCATTTGCTCATAAACAACTCAACCAACAATATTAACAAGCTGAGTGCTTCATTTACAAATATTCTACTTCACTTCTTAATTTTTCAATCAGACTCAAGTAGAATTTACAGCATTGAAACAGGAGGACAAGATAAAAACAGAAAATATTTGCCTCATAAATCGGGCGAGAACTTAGTCTGTCTCAGGATCAGAAGTATTTTATTTCAGTCTGGCCATTCAGAATATGATTCCTGCTGATATTTCGGTTCCACGCCATGTCCTTCTAACCCTCTCCATCTCCCATTTCTTTCTATCCCCTTATCCCTCCTGCAATTGAACATCAACAGGGATTGTTTTGAGTAGCTTGTCAAATCCCAGAATCCTGGCCCTGCCATTATTTCCAAGTCACTAAGTGATTGCATCTCCAGTGAGAAAGGAAGAAACTTGTCTCCAAAGAAAACAATATTTGCATTGATTTTTGTACAAATTCATGCTGATTAGTAACTGTATCATAGCAAACTTTTATTTCCTTTTGTGTACATTTCCCAAAGTGGGTTCTTTTTTGTAGTTTCTGACAGGCAAGGCTTTGATATCAGCAAAATGTAACAAGAAATGTTTATTGTTGTTTTTTTGTTCTTGTCAATTTCAAAGAAAATAATATTGTGAATAGTATGACATTAAATTGTTCCCTGAAGATCTGTATGATGTGTGAAAAAAACATACTGATTGAGATATTCAGCAGGTTAGGCTGCGTCTATGGAGGGAAAGAGGCAGCTGACATTTTAGCTTGAGATCCTGCACCTATACTCAAAACGTCGGCCATCCTTTGGCCCCACAGATGCTGCCTGACCCGTTGAAATCCTCAGCAGTTTGTGTATATGCTTCAGATTCCAACAGCTGCAGTCTTTCTTTCTGTGCCTTTTTTTTGCATATGCATGAACAAGGGCCTGGGTCCAAAACATTGGTTACCCTTTACTTCGTATGGATGCTGCATGACCTACTCAGTTTCTCCAGTATGTTTGTGCATTGCAGCGTCCTATGAAATCGATCGTCTGACTAGGACTGCTAGAAATTAAGATAACAGATAGATCAAAATAAAAGCAAAATAAAACTCAAATAAAAGCTGGGAAGGCTGGCACATTTTAATGATCAGTTGCATGACCCTGAAGGTTTATAATTACCTGTACTTCAAGCCTGTAAGGCAGCAGTGATGCAAATGAAAACTAATCAATGTGTTCTCTCCTTTTCTCTGAATGCTATCCTCATGTCATGTGAGCAGCTTGGATGGTAACGTCCTTGTTGAAAAGTTTGAAAATGCATGGCATCAATGTGTTTGTGTGTGCATTGACCTTAACTTGAAATGCATTCCCTAATCTGGGTTGCACTTTGAGCAGAAGTTGCGCGGGCGGAGTTACCTGAAGCTTTGGTGGAAATTCTCTGTCCTGAAACTTTTTTTGAAATGGCATGCTTTCTCGTCTAGATTACCCTGGAAGATGACGGGATGAAGATCAACCTCCTGCCTCACTCCTATCACATCTTCAATGCAATCAGCGGGACCACAGCTGGGACAGCAATTCAGCGCATCTCCAACTCATCTTCCGTGGTTTGAAAGCTTTGCCCATGCAAGGTTACCATCAGCAGTCTGATCTCGCATGTTTTGTTTGCTCAGGATACTTGCAACATGGGAAGGCATATGAGTTTCATCCTTAACTCCAGAGAAGAGGTGGGTTCATCTGAACGATGAACCCAAAGGAAATCATGTTTGCACATTAGAGCTTTGTCCAGAGAATGATTTGAAATGCGAGTGTTCTCTGGGGAGCTTTGTTAGTATGCATATTACTGTACAGTTTTTAGTATTCTGTGGTGGGACTGGGCCCAATTGCTTTGCTACTCAAACCTGTCTGAAAAGTATGGACTTTATATGTTTAATATATTGGAAAAGAAAACAGGGAAATAATATTAGCATCAATATTTTTGCTGTTTGTTTACACATATCTATTGCTTGTATATAATTATTCAAGAAAAGGTGGGAAAAGGAAGTGGTATTCCAAATAGGAAATGTGATCGTATCCAGATTTGGAGATTATTTTTTTCACTGTAAGGAGGGGGGGGGGGGGGAAATGGGTTCAGCGTAAATGAGTCTGTGCTGGTGACATGAGTGTTGGTTTATAATTAAGCAGGACTGCATTGTGATGCTGTTGTTTCCAGTGAAATTCAATGCATTTTGGCATGTCTTCCTGCAGAAACACTTCATGCATGTTGCTTTTGCCACCTCCTACAGCTATGGCCCTGATCCAGTCAGCAGTGTTCTACCACAGTGCACTAAATGAGCCAAAATGTAAAATTATTCTGGTGTACAGCTGTTATCTGCCCAGTCGCCAAGTGTGTGCAGCTCTCTGTAGACAGGGTCATTTGCAGTGAAGTAGTTTCATGAGCTGTAATGTCGAGCAATATAGAGATTCCACCAGCGACATTATTGCCTTGCCTTCACAAAGAAAGGTGTTACTGAGGAAGAGCTTGACCTGGGCGTTTAACTCCTGTGGCACACATAGTATATTTTACAAATGTCCTTTGTTTTTATTCTTGTATATTATTGAGTGCAATATTCATCGATGAGCTTTATCCCAGATGTACACAGTCTTTGTTACATTTTTGATAAAATCCACATCGTATATGCCTTTTGCCAAAGTGACAGAAAATTATCACAAATTATTTTTACTTTTTTTGGTCTAACCTGCATCAATTTACCGTCAGAATTTTTTTTTTTGAAAAACGTTCATGAAATTTTATATTTAGGGAAAGTTGAGGATTTTAATTTTATTTAAACTGGAACTATTGTCCTGCTGTATGTAAATTTAAATATTGTTACAAAAGTTTGCTCATTCATTACCCTGCTTTTTGTTTTGTACATGTGGCTTGTCCAATAAAGATTTGACTTCAGACTTTTCTAACTTTTGTGTTAGCAGTTTGGGTGATTTCAAATCTTTGTTAACTTTGGAACAGGAGGACGTTGTTGGTGCCTTGCAAGCAAGGTTAGATATTATTGTTCCCTGCGTATAGAACTGCACAGTACAGGAATTTCAACCTACTCCACAACAATCTAACCCTTCCCTCCATCACACTCATAACCCTTTATTTTTCTGACAAACCTGTCTATCTTAGTCTTTTTACTATCCCAATTGTATCAGCCTCTACCACCACTACCCTGGAAATGCATTCCAGACAGCCACCAACTCTCTTGTCTCCCCTAAACTTTCCTCCACTCAACTTAAACCGATGAATTCTAATATTTGCTATTGTTGCCTAGTAAAAAAGATGCTAGCTGATTACCCTAGCTAAACTCCTCAATCTTATTCACCTCTGTTAAGTCACTTCTTATCTTCTGAGTTAAACAAGAACATCTACAGATGCCTGGGTCAAGTGTAATAATACGTGCACTTCAAGATTCCTGATGAAAGGTCCAGGCTTGAAACATTGGTTACCTTTTAAATCCTGTAGATGCTGTGTGACCTGCTGAGTTTTTCCAGTGCTCTATGTATTCCCTTGCATCCTCCATCACTCTGACATTTAGTTCCAGAAGTTTGAAATGCAATTGCGCCTTTCAATCCATTGATGGAGGGTGAATTGCTACACTAAAATATTTCTGGAAAAGTTGAGTTGCCTTCTGGTGAATTGAATGTCGACAATGTGGCCCTGTTACTTTCTGGACTTTAGACTTTCAGGTGTGGATTAAAAATAGATGCTTTCATTAAAAAGAAGCAAAATGGATTCTGGAGGAGCACTGTCTGTGGGTAGAAATCACAAAACATTACGGCACAGCTCTGAAACATTTATAAGAGTGAGATGTTATGTGCATCAGGAAAGGCCAAGAGCTCTGGTGCTCCCTGGAAAATCAAATGGTGGCAGAGACAATAAATGAAGAAGTTGGAGAGGCTGGAGGTGGAGGATGCATTTACACGTGAAGGCCAAACTTGAACTATATCTACAAAATGATCATTAATTCATTCATCCCCGATAAGCCCACGACTCCCACAGCCATCTCCACAATGCATTCATCCAGAAGAACTCCATTCCATTCTCTCCATTTCCGGGTATTTGCTCCGATGGTGAGATTGTCGACTCAGCAGCCTTCGAGGTGTCTTCTTTCTCTTCCTGAATCATGACTTGCTCTCAGCTGCATTAGACAGAGCCCTGGTCCATCTCATGCACCTCCGTTCTCAGCACTCTCCCAGACAGAGCACAGGGTACTTGTGTCCTCTTGTGTTCTGTGTTCAGAGTGTCCACAGCATGGCCTCCCCTGGACTGGGGGAACCAAACGTCAATCGTGACCACAGCAGAACATCTATATTCGGACAACAGAAGTGATTCAGAGCTCGCTGTTGATTTTCTTCACTCAAGTACCACACCAACGCTCTTACTATGTTGTAATGAGGCCCAGCACAAGCTTGAGGAACAAAACCTCTGTCTGGACATGTTGAAACCTGCAGGAATCGATGTCAAACTCTCGAAATGTAGGTAACTGGCCAGTTTTGAAGAAAAATCACGAATGATGTTGACTCCACTTTTCTCTGTCCCATGTGTGCCCCCCTGCACGCTCTGCCTTTTCACATTCTCAACCTCAAGCTGCCTTCATTTTTGTTCATTTGCTCTTCCCTCTATCTTTTGCACACTCTCCCTCCATTTCTGCTCTCCCTACCCCCTCCACTTCACTCCCTTTCTACCTCTCCACACTTTTCATCCCTTCCCTGCACCACCTCCACGCCTCCTCTCCCTATCATTAACCAGATGACCTCTGCGCCTTTCCAGCACGCCTGGTCTCAACCATCAATGTTATTCCCTTTGCCCTGTCCTCTCTTCCCCACCTTAAAACTAAGTTACGGTTTCTTCCTTTTCCACTTCCATTCCTGGCTTGAACTGTTGACTGTTCCTCTTCTCACCAATGTGGCCTATATGTTTACAGCATTTTCTGTTTGTATTACATTTTCGATATCTGCGGTATCCAGCATGGTGAACTCACTCCCTATCCTATCGGTGTGTTTGCAGGGAGACACAAGGGACAAAGAACTTGACAGTTCTGCTGCCAAGGGTTTGGAGTGGGTCTGTGTCAAATTAATGGGGCAGATTGATTCTTAGCCATAGAATGCATAGCAAAGAAACAATTGATTAGAACAATCAAGAATGTCAAGGTCTGTGCCTTGGCGGAAGATGGTGGACTGGAGATCAATGGTGAGAATGTGATACTTCTCTTGTGTAACAGTGGATGTTTCCCATGAATAATAACGTAACGGGTTTCATTAGTGTCAACAAACAAAAATTGACCAGGACATCAGGATATTCCACCCCTCTTGCTCAGCATCATGTCCAGTACTGTCTCGTTTTGACTTTGTAGTGTGGGTCCTTTTGAACGAGCAGATGGGGCCTCTGTTCAACATCTGAGGGATGGCACCCCTGTTTTCCCTCTGTGCTGCACTGGGGGGGGGGGGGGGGGAGGATTTGAATCCACAGCCTTCACACATGAGAGAGTTGCCCACTGAGTCACATCTGACACCCAGAGATTAAGGGGAAATGTTTTAAATTGCAAATAACCAAATAGGAAAGAAAATGTGTGTGAAATAATTTCTTTCAACTTGATCTTGTCAGATACTTGAAGGGGACAGGTTTTAGAGCGATGGGAAAGGAAAGGGGCAAAGGGAGCTTGGATGAGTTATGCCCCAATGGGCGTATTTCTATGCTCTTATTACAATTTGCTTGGAAATGCCTTCAAAGAACCTGTAGCAGCCCAGTGTGTCTCTGAGGGGTTTCAGTCTGTGGCACTATGACTGTACCAAGGATCTACTTTCTTTGTAATACTATTTAATAACTGCTGTAGTAGCATCGTAGTTAAGTTATTGGTCTAGAAGACCAAGATAGGACCTTTGGGAGTCACTCCCACTGGAGAGCAGGGAGTTTGAATTGAAAAACACCACCTCCTAGAAGTTGTTCTCCAGGTCATGCAATGTCCTGATTTTAAAATGCTTGCTATTCCTTCATAGTTGCCAGGTCAAGATTCTGGAAGTCCCTCCCTAACCACAATGTGGGTGCACCTCACCTCAAAGACCTAATCAAGGGCAATTAGGGATGGGCAATTAAATGCTACCTCAGGGTGAGAAGCCCACAGTGAGTAAATTTTAAAAATATAATTGGATAAATCTGGCCTTTCCTTAAAATGAATGCCACTGTGCATATTATCAACTGAAATCTTATTTAAAGGATAAATTGGGAAACAGATTGAGATTACCAGAAGGAAGCAGCTTTGAATGTGTGATTACAGACACAATGATAATTAAAAGATTTAAAACGAACATGTACATTAAGCTGCAAGAGAAGGAAAATGATGAAATAAGCTATAAACCCAAATAAAAGTGGGAAAAGGATTTAAACATAAAGATAAAAAAAATGAAACATGGGAAAACTTATGTTCTGGAACTATCTTTCTTTGGCTTGGCTTCGCGGATGAAGATTTATGGAGGGGGTAAAAGTCCACGTCAGCTGCAGGCTCGTTTGTGGCTGACAAGTCCGATGCGGGACAGGCAGACACGGTTGCAGCGGCTGCAGGGGAAAATTGGTTGGTTGGGGTTGGGTGTTGGGTTTTTCCTCCTTTGCCTTTTGTCAGTGAGGTGGGCTCTGCGGTCTTCTTCAAAGGAGGTTGCTGCCCGCCAAACTGTGAGGCGCCAAGATGCACGGTTTGAGGCGATATCAGCCCACTGGCGGTGGTCAATGTGGCAGGCACCAAGAGATTTCTTTAGGCAGTCCTTGTACCTTTTCTTTGGTGCACCTCTGTCACGGTGGCCAGTGGAGACCTCGCCATATAACACGATCTTGGGAAGGCGATGGTCCTCCATTCTGGAGACGTGGCCCACCCAGCGCAGCTGGATCTTCAGCAGCGTGGACTCGATGCTGTCGACTTCTGCCATCTCGAGTACTTCGACGTTAGGGATGAAAGCGCTCCAATGGATGTTGAGGATGGAGCGGAGACAACGCTGGTGGAAGTTTACGCATGATACAGTATAATTGGTTACACAGGTTATATCACGCCCAAAAAGTTAAAAAAATGGAATCCAACATTATCAGATAGACGTTTTCGCTGTAAGAAGGAAACGGGAACAACAGTACATGCAATTTGGGCATGTGAGAAAGTGAAAATGTTTTGGGAAAATCTAAATCAGATATTAAATAAAATCACAAAAAAAACATAGAAAAAAATCCAGAGATCTTTCTTCTAATTAATATAAGAAGTAAGGAATTAGGCCTCAAATTGGATAAAGCGCAAAAAAGATTTACTATGATAGCCTTAGCAGTAACAAAAAAATGTATAACGTCAACTTGGAAATCAGAAGAGAGCCTGAGAATACAACAATGGTACATGGAAATGAATAAATGTATTCCATTGGAAAAAATAACATATAATTTAAGGAATAAAGTCAGATTATTTGAACAAATTTGGGAACCGTATATGGAACATAACAGGGAGGGCCTACCATGGACATCCACCCCCTAAAATGATAAGAAGACAAAACAACTTGATCCAGTGTGTAAAAGTAGATGACACAATTTTCTTGTTTATTTTTCATTGTGTGATAGCATTGTTTAATGGTTTTATTGTATTGTATAAGTTGAATATTTATTGGTTTTGGAGGGGAGTGGGATGGGGGGAGGGAAGGTCGGGGGGAAAAAAGGAGAAAATGCCACTGTGTCTATTTAATGAGAAACGTTTGTATATATTTTGGTTGATTTGGTTCACAGAATGAAAAATAAAAAATTACATTAAAAAAAAATGAATGCCACTGTCAGTAACCATGAAAGGACTGGACTCATTCAGCTCACTTAAAGGGAGAAGATCTGACGTCCGCACCCAGTCCAAATTATGATGGAAGGCTGTAGAGCTTGGAACTTTTCTCCCTGGAGCATAGGAGTCTGATTGGTGGGGGAATCATAAGGGGCAAGGAGAAAGTGAATGGTCAGTCTTTTTCTCAAAGTAGGTCAATACAAAACTAGAGGATATCAGTTTAAGATGAGAGAGAAAAGATTTAAAAGTGACAAGAAGGGCACCTTCCTTA
The DNA here is from genome assembly GCF_036971445.1 of Narcine bancroftii. Lineage (NCBI taxonomy): Eukaryota > Metazoa > Chordata > Chondrichthyes > Torpediniformes > Narcinidae > Narcine > Narcine bancroftii. The sequence continues at coordinate 82,620,002 of NC_091475.1, forward strand.
CTCAAAGGGTAGAGGGGATGTGGAACGAGCTGCCAGAGGAAGTGGTAGAGGTGAGGATCATAGTTACATTTAAAGGACATATGGAAGGGTAGGTGGATAGGAAAGGTTTAGAGAGCTATGGGCCAAGCTTAGTCATCATGGACAAGTTGGGCCAAAGGACCTGTTCCATGCTGTTGAACTCTGGTTGACTGGAGTCATGTATAGAATCACAATGTAGATACCACTTAACCTTCTCCATGTCACAGATAATTAAAGGACAGGCAATAACCCACGGATGAATCATCTAATATCTGAGCAAGATTTTAATGCACTGTTCGCATTACAATGTATTATAATTAGTCACAATGGACTCTGTGACTGAAAGTCGATTTTATTTAAGTCTCACCTTCAGCACCAACTTGATTGCTGTTAATTATTTGTTTTACATTTAAACCACTCATCTAACTTTTAATTTCCCTAGATCTTGGGAATAGTGCAGTGCACTAATTCTGGTTTCCACATTACAAAAATCAATGATAAGCAGAAATGTGGGAGTACAAAGTTGAAGAAAGGCTAAACAGTCGAGTCTCTAAAAACAACTCAGAGAGGTTGCGTGGGATTGCAGAAATTTCCAAGAACGTTGCACAACAGAACCCGGAGAGTAGTCCAGTTTATAACAATATTTCATTATAGCAGGTCTTCATTCTAAGGCCGAAAGCAAGAACATGAGAGAGAGGGCCCTCATTCAAGTCATCCTGAAAAATACAGCAGCCAATCATCAGAAAGTTTTATCCAGAAGAGAAAGCTGGGGACCATTTACTGAAGGAGAGGGAAGTGGGAGACGGTCTCCATGGGTGGGGGTGATTTGGTAAGAGGGGAGGGAAGAGTAGTAGAGATGTTAAAGGGGAAGCCAGACACACACAATAGAGAGGGCGATGAAGGAAGAGGTGGAGAGTGGCCAGCACAGAACACAGAAACAGAATGGCCTCCTTATTGTGCTGTAACCTCTCCAATTTTAATATTAAATTCAGTTAATAATGTTTTTAAGAACAATCTTCGAAAACATACACAGACCTGTGTGTAATCACTAGTCTTATCTGGGCATCCAAGAAATTGATAATAAAATTCAAATAATTAGCAATCTCTTATTTCATGTTGAGTAACTTGAACAGGTCATTAATTGCTCTTGTGTTTATCTACTAAACTTTTGATCCTGATTATAATAATGCATGAGATCAAATAGAGTTAAAATAACAAATATCTGTATACAGGTACATGATCCTTTATCCAGAACCCTTGGAGGACAGTGTGTTCTGAATTTCAGATTTTTCCAGATTTCAGAAAGCCCACCCTGAATTGTGCTGCCGTATCCACCCCCACCCCCTTCTAGTCGCCTGGCCGTCTCCCCCAACCGACGGTCCCTTGGCTGTCTCCCCCAACCACCAGTCCCCACTTCCCGGATTTTGGAGTTTTCTGGATTTTAGATGTCCGGATAAAGGATCATGTACCTGTATAATAATAATGTGTTCTATACACATGTGAAGAACAGAAGAATAACTGGAGTGAGGTTAGGACCAATTAGGGATAAAGTGGGGGAACATGTGCCTGGAGGCAGCGGAGATAAGGGAGGTACCAAATGAATACTTTGCTTCGATATTCACTAGGAAGAGGGAACTTGGTGAATGAGGTCAGTGTAGAACAGGTGTTACAAGCCCAATGAACTCCAAATCCCAGCAGAAATAGACATTCACCAAGATAAGTAGTTACTTAAACAAAAGTTGTTTTTAATTACCTATAAACATGAAAACAGAATCAAACTTTAACTTATCTCTATTAACTTAATGAACCCAACTTAACCCCCTTCTAATTCTAAGCACACGTGTATGATGTGTGTGTAAATTTAAGAAAAATTCTTTGGTTCACAGTTCAATCTCACTTCTCATTCTTCCAAGTTTACTGGTTGCAGGCAATTCTTGTACTGTGCACAGATTTTAACATGTATAAAGTTCACCAGGCTTTGGTGCTTGAAAGGTAAATGTTTACCGCTCAGGAAGGTTCTTGTAGGGTTTGCAGAGAGAGATATTTGTTGTTCAGGTGACAGACCATTAATCACCTCAATGTCTCGCTGATGAAACTTGCTCCATCAGGGTTCTCCAGATGATAACCTCTTTCTTTCAGGCTAACACAGAGTTCCTTTCTGTTCCACTATTCCAAGAGAGACATCAGACAGATTGCACTTCCAGCCATTCGCCACTTCTGCTTTCAGTTCCAACCAGCTTCTCCTGCTGACACTGTTCAGCTTTGTCTGTCTGTCTGTCTCTCTCTCTCTTGCAAAAATCCCTCCCTCTCCAACAAACAATAGGAGTTGGTCTTCTACTCTCGTCTATTGTTTTTAGGTAAACAAGAACCCAGGAGTGACTTTTGAGTGAGCAGTTTGCAGAAAGGTCAGAAGTTTTGTAAAAATGTTCAACACAGACAAACTGTCTCCAGTCCATTCATTTCATGACATCATTTCGATTAGCACCTACTTGTGAAATGTGTATAGTGACTTTCTGTAAAGTCACTGAATATTAATTCTTCAGTATTTCAAATAAGATCTGGTTTAAAGAGTGTGTATATAAGTAACCTACTCTAATTTTACCAATTTATCTCCCAAATACATTTCCAAATATTCTATCTCACAGGATAATGTGCTGTAACATGTTGAGGTTAAGGAAGAGGAACTGCTGGATCTTAAAAATATTTGGATTGATGTTCCCAGAATTGGATGGAATATACTCCAGGTAACTATAGGAAGAGAGGGAAGAGTTTCCCAGGGCATTGACTATGCCACAGGAGAGGTTCCAGAGTATTGGAAAATTGAAAATGTAGTCTCCTTGTTTAAGGAAGCTAAGAGGGAGAATCTTGGGAATTATGAACCAGTAAGTCTTGTGTCAGTGGTGGGAAAACTATTGGAGAAGATTTTTAGGGACATTCAGAGAAGTATCGAGAGTTACCAAGTTGTGGCCGTTATAGAGACTTGGCTGACACAAGGGCAGGGTTGACTAATGCAGATACTGGGATTTAGATGCTTTAAAAGAGATAGGATGGGAAGTAAAGGGGGTGGGGGGGGGGGAAGAATGGGATTACTAATAAGGAATAGTATAACAGCTGCAGAAAGGGAGGACTTGTGCAGGAATTGTCCACTGAGTCAGTGTGGATGGAAGTCAGAAACAGAAAGTGGGCAATCACTGTATTGGGAGAATCCATAGGCCCCCAAATATTCCTCAGGACACTGAGGAACAGATGAGAAGGCAGATTTTGGAAAAGTGCAGAAAGAACAGGGTGTTTGTTATGGGAAAACTTCAACTTCCCTAATATTCACTGGCACATCCTTACCCCAAGAGGAATAGATGAGCAGAATGTGTTAGGTGTGTCCAAGAAGGGTTCCTGACATACTATGTGGACAAGCTGACAAGGAGAGGCCCTACTGGATGTAGTATTGGGTAATGAACCTGGTTAGGTGATAGACCTTTTGGAGGGGGAGCATTTCAGTAACAGTGACCACAACTCCCTGTCCTTCAGCCTAGCTACGGCAAGGATAGGAATAGACCAAATGGGAAAGTGATTTATTGGGGAAGGGCTAATTACGATGGGATTGGGAAGGTATGGGGGAGAGTAAATTTGGATCGGATGTTCTTAGAGAAAAGGACAGAAGCAATGTGGAGTATGTTGAGGGACCACATGCGTAGGGGTAGGTTTATCCCAATGAGATAGGGAAAAGATTGCACAATAAAGAAAGTGGAGTAGACAAAAGAGGTGAGACAGCTGGTTAAGAGGAAGAAGAAAGCATGTATCAGGTTTAGGAAGGAAAAGACAGGAAGGGCTCATGAAAATTATATGTAGCCAGGTAGGAACTGAAGAATGGACTTAGAACTGCCTCTTTGTCATCCTCTTCACTTTGGTTCCCACCAACCACCCCCCCCCCCCCCCCCACCACACCAATCTCATTTAGACCCCCCTCCCCCATCCACCGCTTCCCCTATTGCATTAGCAAACTTCTCTGCCAGGATATTGGTAAGAACCATGGAATTATATTGGGGCCATTTGTTTTGACATTGTATGTTAATGATTTAGATTGTGGAATAAATGGCTTTGTGGCTAAATTTGCAGATGATACGGGGAAAGGTGGAAGGGCAGGTAATGATGAGGAAATGGATAGGCTGCAGAGAGACAGATAGATTAGGGGAATGGGCAAAGAGGTGGTAAATGAAATGCAATGTTGGAGTCATCCACTTTGGTAGAAAGAATAAAAGAGCAGACTATTATTTGGATTGGGAGAAAATTCAAATTTCAGTTGTGCAAAAGGACTTTGTGCAGGATACCCTAAAGGTTAACCTTCAGGATGAGTCAGAGGTAAAGGCAAGTGTGATGTTGGCATTCATAGCTAGAGGAATAGGGCACAAGAGGAGCAATGTGATGTTGAGGCTCTAAAAGGCATTGGTGAGACCTCACAGGGTATGGTGTACAGTTTTGGGTTCCTTATTTAAGAAAAAAATATTCTGCCATTGGAAAGGGTTCAGAGAAGATTTGCAAGAAAGATTCCTGGAATGAAGGGTGTAGCATCTGAGGACTGTACTCCTTGGAGTTCAGAATAATGAGGGAGGACCTCATAGAAGCATTCTGACTGTTTAAAGGCCGGGACAGAGTAGATGAGGCAAAGTTATTCCCCATGGTAGAGGAGTCAAGGCCAAGAAGGCACAGCTTCAGGATTGATGGGCACCCATTTAAAACAGAGAGGTGGAGGAATTTCTGTAGTTGGAGAGTGGTGAACCTCTGCCACGGGCACCTGTGGAGGCCAGTTTGTTGGGTGTGTTTCAGGCAGAAACTGATAGGTATCTGAATAGTCTGAGTAGCAAAGGTTATGGGGAAAAGGCAGGGGAGAGGGGCTGACTGGGAGAATGGATCAGCTTGTGATGAAATGGTGGACAATCTGAATGGACTACTCCTCTTATATCTTCTGGTCTTGTATGGATTTTAGTAAGGCATTTGACAAGATCCCCCTGTGGTAAATTCATTCAGAAAGCCATGAGGCACGAGCTCCATGGAATATGAGCTATGTGACTTGGGCTGTCTGCAGAAAGCAGAGGGTAATAATAGATAGTCATATTCTGCCTGGAGGTCAGTGACTAATAGGGTTCTGCAGGGATTTGTTCTGGGACCACCACTTTTGTGATTTTTATAAATGATTGGACGAAGAAGTAGAGGGATAGGTCAGTTAGCTTGCAGAAGACACGAAGGTTGGAGGTGTTGTGGATGGTGTCGAAGATCGATATAAGTTACAACAGGATATAGACAGGATGCAGAGTTGGCAGATAGTGTTCAATCCGAATAAGTGTGAAGTGATTCATTTTAGAAGGTCAACGTACATGATTAATGGGAAAATTCTTAACAGTGTGGAAGAACAGAGGGACCTTGAGGTCCAAATCCATGCTGCCTCTCAAGGATGCCACGCAGGTTGATAGGGTTGTTAAGAAGCCCTATGTTATGCTGATGTTCATTAGTCTGGGGAGTGAGTTGAAGAGTCATGAGGAAATGTTGCAACTCCATGAAACCCTAGTTGGTCCACACTCAGAATATTGTGTTCATATCTTGTCACCTTGTTACAGTAAAATGTGGAAGCTATGGAGAGGGTGCAGAGGAGGTTTACCAGGATCTTTCCTGGATTGGAGATTGTGTCTTATGGGGTTAACAGAGCTAGGGCTTTTCTCCTTGGAGTGGGGAAGAATGAGAAGTGACTTAATAGGGGTCTACAAGATTATGAGAGGCTTAGATAGGGTGGACAGCTAGCATCTTTTCCCAGGGCGAGATTAGCAAAAACCAGAGAACATCTGTATAAGGTCAGGGGAGGAATGTTTAGGGGAGATGTAAGGGGTAGGTTTTTTTCTACACAAAAGAATGGTGAGTGCATGGAATGATTGCCAGGGGGTGAAGGAACAGAAGGATCTTGGGGATTCAAGTCCATGAACCCCTCAAGGTTACCATTCAGGATAATAGGGTGGTTAAGAAGATTTATGTTGTGTTCACCTTCATTAATCAGGGGTTTGAGTTCAAGAAGTGTGAAGTAATGGTGTAGCACTATAGGGGTGTAGAGAAACTACTGACATGGTCTTTGCCCTCAGACAGCTCCAAGAAAAGTGCAGAGAACAAAACAAAGGACTCTACATCACCTTTGTTGACCTCACCAAAGCCTTTGACACCGTGAGCAGGAAAGGGCTTTGGCAAATATTAGAGTGCCTCAGATGCACCCCCCCCCCCCCCAAGTTCCTCAACATGGTTATCCAACTGCACGAAAACCAACAAGGTCGGGTCAGATACAGCAATGAGGTTTCCGAACCCTTCTCCATTGACGACGGCGTGAAGCAAGGCTGCGTCCTCGCACCAACCCTCTTTACTATCTTCTTCAGCCATGAAAGACCTCAACAATGAAGACAGTGTTTACATCCGGTACCGCACGGATGGCAGTCTCTTCAATCTGAGGTGCCTGCAAGCTCACACCAAGACACAAGAGCAACTTGTCCGTGAACTACTCTTTGCAGACGATGCCGCTTTAGTTGCCCATTCAGAGCCAGCTCTCCAGCGCATGATGTCCTGTTTTGCAGAAACTGCCAAAATGTTTGGCCTGGAAGTCAGCCTGAAGAAAACTGAGGTCCTCCATCAGCCAGCTCCCCACCATGACCACCAGCCCCCCCACATCTCCATCGGGTACACAAAACTCAAAACGGTCAACCAGTATACCTACCTCGGCTGCACCATTTCATCTGATGCAAGGATCGACAAAGAGATAGACAACAGACTCGCCAAGGCAAATAGCGCCTTTGGAAGACTACACAAAAGAGTCTGGAAAAACAACCACCTGAAGAAACACACAAAGATCAGCGTGTACAGAGCCATTGTCATACCCACGCTCCTGTTCAGCTCCGAATCTTGGGTCCTCTACCAGCATCACCTACAGCTCCTAGAACGCTTCCATCAGCGCTGTCTCTGCTCCATCCTCAACATTCATTGGAATGACTTCATCACCAACATCGAAGTACTCGAGCTGGCAGAGTCCGCAAGCATCGAATCCATGCTGCTGAAGACCCAACTGCGCTGGGTGGGTCACGTCTCCAGAATGGAAGACCATCGCCTTCCCAAGATCGTGTTCTATGGTGAGCTCTCCACTGGCCACCGAGACAGAGGTGCACCAAAGAAGAGGTACAAGGACTGCTTAAAGAAATCTGTTGGTGCCTGCTACATTGACCACTGCCAGTGGGCTGATCTCGCCTCCAACCGTGCATCTTGGTGCCTCACCGTTCGACGGGCAGCAACCTCCTTTGAAGAAGACTGCAGAGCCCACCTCACTGACAAAATACAAAGGAGGGAAAACCCAACACCCAACCCCAACCAACCAATTTTCCCTTGCAACCGCTGCAGCCGTGCCTGCCTGGCATGTCAATAGCAAAGACCGTTCGAGCATCTTGACGAATATGGTCAATCCGAGCAAATTCATGTTTACTAGTGAACTCACTTATTCAGAACATCGAGTGACAGAGAATGACATCTTGCTGGAAAAGTCAAAGGTGCAAGAAATTCAAAACTACCCTGTGCCAACATAGTTCATTCGATTACAATGGATTTTTTGGGATGATGAATTTCTATAGCCGCTTCCTACCGAACGTTGTCTGGACATTCTTACTCAAGGACCTTCCAACCTACTCAAAGGTTCGGACAAATCAGCTTCCGAGAAACTGTTGTGTTTACCTGAGAATACCGTTGAGGCCTTAACACTGGGAAGAAAACTCTCATCAATGCTACAATGCTTGTCCATCTGAGGCCCGACACCTTCCTCTCACTTACCACAGATGCCTTCATCGATGCTGTGGGATTTGTTTTGGAGCAACAAGTAAATGGCAGGTTAGAGCTCCTGGCAATTTTTTGGAGAAACTATCATCCACTCCGATAAGGTACAGTACATTCAGATGAGAACGTCTGGCTATCTACCTTGCCGTCAACCATTTCCACCATCTTTTGGAGAGCTGTCCTTTCACTATTTATGCGGCCACCAACCCTCACATAAACCTCCTAAAAATGGCAGAACTATTCACCCCGGGAAGTCCACCACTTGGAGTTGGTCCAACAATCCTCCAGTGACATCAGGCACATCCAAGGGAAAACAAATCCTCTTGCCAATGCTCTATCAAGACTGGAAGTGAATGGTCTTCATCTGACTACAATGATCGATCTTAATGCAATGACTCATGCACAAATCACTCTTTCCGAGTTCATCCAGTACTGTCAAAAGGATACAGCTCTCAAAGACTTGTACATCAGTGAGACGATAGCATGTGACACATCCATCGGCAAGCCAAGATCCTTTGTGCCCAGAGTGATGCATCAAGAAGTCTTCAGTGCATTCCACAACCTCTCCCATTTGGGCAAGAAAGTGACGATTAAGCTGGCTCCTGAAGTTTTCACCTGGCCACACATCAAGGGCAATGTCAGACTGTGGGGAAAGATCTGCTTGCCATGTCAATGAACCAAGATCTTCAGACACATTAAAACCCCACTCGAAGATTTCGATGTCCCAGATTCTCATTTCAAATATGCCGACTTTGATCTGGTCAGTTCACTCCCATCATTGAGAGGTTACACTTATTTGGTCACCTGTGAAGATCGGACTACAAGATGATGAGATTCCAACCCAGTCACCAACATTTCTGCAGAGTCATTGACCGACAGCTTTCATTGTCCAGTGGGTTTTGGCGTTCAGTGTCCCTGACATGATTACAATGGACCAAGGATCATAGTTCAAGTCAACACTCTTCTGAGCTCTCACTGACCTTTTGGGCACTCACTGGATTTGGACAACGGCTTGCCATCCACAGGCGAATGGCCTCATCCAAATTTCCACCATCAGCTAAAACCAGCATTGATGGCCAGGGGGTGACACATCCCAGTGGATGATTGCCCAAGGGCCTACTTGGCATTCATTCAATGATAAAACCTGACCTAGGTTGTTCAGTGATGAGTATATCCTGTGGCACTACTGTGACATTTCCTGGGGAACTTACTGAACCATCTCCTATGACCAGACCTCATTCTGCCAATTATGTCGAACGACTACGGCAAGCAATGCAGTTAATTAGGTCAATGCAGATGTGGCAAGCAGCCATGATAGTCTGCCTGCCAGCTGACTTACAACGCTGCGCACATCTTGGTTCGACACAATGCTGTTCAGCAAGCATACCAAGTCATCCAATGCCAAACCAAAAGTCTTGTAATCCATCGGAATGGAAAGACTGACGTCATATCTGTCGACCATTTAAGGCCAGCACACGTGGACAACCAGCGGACTATTCCATCCACCAAACCGGTGAAGTCATAAGACTCCAGTCCTTCCTGTCGATGACCACCCACAATTCAGTACTAAAGGAGATCGAGTTGAAAGATCAATCTACCAGACCTTTATGTGGCAGGACAAATCCAGACAGTCGCCACCCAACATGACTGAGGGGGGAGCTGTCGCTGCCTCATGCCTGCACATGTTTTGTATGAGGGTTGGTCGGTGCTGGTGACTCACTGGAGGCCACACTTGGGAATCCAGGCAGGTGTCAGCCCGTTGAGTGCAGGGTCCTGTGCGCGATGCAACCACCAGCCAATGTGGGGCAGTGTTTAAGTAGTTCGGACTGTAATGGTCATGCCTAATAAACTAAGCACACAATGTGCCTTACTCAGCTTAACATCATCTGTTCTTTGAGATTTAGTAGCACCTACTGGTTTATATAGGTCGGCACAACATTGTGGCTGAAGGGCCTATTCTGTGTTCTTGCACAACTCCTCTATTTCCGTCCTTTGTAATGACAAGCTTCCAACGTGAAAAGTAAGTACACCAAAGTGTTTCTTTTTAAATTTTGCATAATATTTTTGATTTAATTTTCTGACACTCAGGCTTTTAATTAATACTTGTGATTTTACAAGGCTGAGATGACATTGTTTTGGTCCTTATTTCGTGACGTTGGCAATAACCAGCTCAACACACATCTGTTAATCTTACCGCTGTAAAGGTTGGTTAGCTATGAGCTTGTAGCGTGTGCGCTGCACGAAATGTGGAAAGAATGACACACATCTCTAAGAAGTCGAAGTTGGCAACTTGGCTTATATTCTCCCCCCCGCCACTGACGACAGGAGTGACATCACAGCAGCCCTGGGCTTGCATTGGTCGGCATTCCTGGCATTGCTCATTGTTTTCTGCCGTGTGTGCTGTCACCTGGGACGAAGGTCGTTGTACCCTGCGTGGACTGCGCGGTCATTGAGTTCATTGGCTATTTTGTGTACCGGGTCACATCCCCGTTAGCAGGCCACTACATGACTCCCTCCCCCCCCCCCCCACACAAGAACTGGCTTTCGGTGGCCTTCCTCTGTGTCATGGGGGCTGTGTGGACTGGTTGCCTAGTGACCAGATGTGCTGGCTTGAGGTAGTCAATGGTGAAAGTCCCTTCCTTACTGCCATTATCCAGCACATGCCAATGCCTTGTGCTCTACTACTTTGTACAGCCCCTTGCACAGTCATTGCAGAGGTGTCCGGTGTGTTCCCCTCTGAACGAAAATATACTCAGAGCTCTCTAAATTTTTGGGGACCTAGGGCTTGGCCTGGCTATGTGGTGGAAGCTAGAGTACCCAGCTTTCCCTCAGCTTTGTCAATGAGGCTGATGGATCCTCTGGGTCCTTGGCGGTGGCCAAGAACTCTCCTGGTATCCCCAACGGTGTGCCGTACACCATCTCAGCTGCTGAGGCGTTGAAGTCTTCGTTCGGTGCAGTGCGGATCTCCAGGAGGATCCAGGGTTGCTTGTCTGCCAAGTTTGGCCCCTTGAGCCGAGCCATCCAGTCCCTAAGTGAACTGTGTCATCTGCTCCGGGACTCAAAATCTTGACACCCAGGTCTTAATCAGTACCCTGGTGCAGGTCTCGGTGGTTGTGTCGGCCAACCTATTCCACAGGTGGAATAGTCAGTCATGGTGAGGAGATATCTCACCCCATGGGAGACTGGTAGAGGTCCTATAATCCTACAATGTTATTGTTGGCAAGTCTTGGGGGGGTGACAGGGGCTTCACTCCGTGTCTGTTGATTCAACGCCCCAGGAAGTCGATCATTTCTAGTCCAATCTGGCACTTAGTAGGGTTTATAGTTAGTCCGACTTCCTTCAGCTCGGTGCACATTTGCCTTAGATAGGCTACATGCTCTGTGTGATTGTGGCTGGTGATGAGAATATCATTAAAACAGATGAATGTGAGATCCCAGCCCACCACACCCACCAGCCTCAGGAAGGTCTGGGCTGCATTTTTAAGTCCAAAGGGCATTCTCAGGAACTCAAAGTCCAAAAGGGATAATGATGGCAGTTTTCGGGATGTCGTTGGGATGGTCCAGGATCTGATGATAGCTCCTGATGAAGTTGACTTTTGAAAACACCTGTACCCCTTGTAAGTTAGTGATGTGAGGCATGGGGTACCTGTTGGGTGTGGTGGCCTCGATGAGGCAGCGATAATCACCACATGGTCTCCAACCTCCTGCTGCCTTCGGCACCATGTGCAGGGGGGGAGGCCCAGAGGCTGTCGGAACGCCGCAGCATTTTTAAAAAAACTCCTCCTTGGCGAGGATGAGCCTCTCAGGAGGAAGGCGGCACGCCCTGGCGTGGAGCGGGGAGGCCCTTGGTGAGAATGTGGTGCCTGGTTCGGCAGAGGAAAACTGTGGCACAACAATCGAAGGGAATCCGCCAGGATCCACATGAATGCATTGTCGTACAAAATAATGGAGTCGAAGTTGGGGTGAGTAACGTGGCTTCCCCCAGGGGTGTGGTTTGAAAAGTCAGAATGGTCGCCGTTCCTGCCATTGCTCATTGTTTCCTGCCATGCGGTTTGTCACCTGGGATGAAAGTCGCTGGCCCCCATGGGGTCTATGTGGTTGCAGTTAGCAGGCTCATAAAAAGAACAAAACAGAAAAATTGAATGAGATGCTACATTTTATATCACCAAAAGACAAAAGAGGGGAATTAGGACATTCGGCCCATCGAGTCTGCCCGCCAATCAATCCTGGCTGATTTCCTATCCTTTTCAACCCTACTCTCCCTGTTAACCTAGACTCCCTTCATCATCATGCACCCATCTATGTTCAGCTTAAATATACCCAATGACTTGACCTCTATTGCTGTCTCTAGCAATGATACCTCTGGGTAAAGAAATTCCTCCTCCCATAGATCTAAAGGGATATTCTGAAGTTATGCCCTTTGGTCCTGGACTTCCCCAAAGGAAACAATCTCTCCCCATCCATTCTATCCAGGCCTTTCAGTATTCAACTGGTTTCAATGAGATGCCCTCTCATTTTGAAATAATTCAACAGGACTGACAGAGCAAAGACGCTCTCAGTGCAAGATAATTAGTAATCATCCGATCAATTTTCCCAGGGGCTGGGGAAAAAGGGAACTTGCTGCCACAGAATTCAAAGTGAAGTTGGATTGACACAGGGGAGAGAGAAGAAGATGGTGGGAGTGGGGGAAGGGGAGGTGTTGGAGGTGGCAGGATTGGTGAAAATTCTGCAAGCCTTGGTTCCTTACTGCAAGCATTGAATTTATGCCATTCCTAAAGGTTACAGCCTGTGCTGATTGCAATGAATGGTTTGACTGAGTTCTAGTTAATGTGCTGTTCCCTTGTATTTGTACACTATGGTCTGATTACAGCTCAGATAAGATGCTGTCACGGGGTGCACGTAATTCTCTTCACAGGCCAGGTGAAATTTCTGTGGGAACTGATTAACAAGGGGAAATGTTGCATAAGGCTTAATATGTCTTTGGAAATGTTTGACTTTGAACCATGTTGGAAATTTCATCCATTAATTTTGTATTTGTTAAAATATACAAGAGAACTTTGTAATTTTCCCATTTTCTCTTCATTAAAGTCTACACTAATTGCCTTTCATCAGTCAGGTGTTGAATTTCTCAATTCAGAACATGGACATGCCGTGTCAGTCTGATGTTTAACCTTGGGTCAAATCTCCCTTTTCTGCAAATGTCAAATGTTTTTTTACTATTGTAATAGGTGGTCTAACAAGATATTCTTCAATAGTTAGTCAACTGCTGGAAGTCCAAGCAGACATCATTCCTAAGGAGTATTCCATGAAAGAATGCCAGTCCCAAAGGCTCTCCGTCCACCTGCCTAATATTTCTGTCAGTCTGGTTAATGTACATAATGGGTTGTGAAAATTCAGTCTGTGGCTCAGTGGATTGATCTCTTGCAAGTGTATCAGAAGGTTTTAAGTTCAAGTCCTGAGCTGTATCTTGGCTGCTACCCTAAAGCAGTAGAACCAGTAGCACAGAAACAGGCCCTTCAGCCCATCCAGTCTGTGCCAAACTATTATTCTTCCTGGTCCCATTGACCTGTACCCAGATCAAAGCCCTTGATGCCCCTCCCACCGATGTACCTATCCAAATTTTTCTCAGATGTCAAAATATAGTGTACATTCACCAGTTCATCTGGCAGCTCGTTCCACACTCTCAAAATTCCCTGCATAAAGAAGTTCCCCTGAGTGATCCCTTTAAACATTTCACCTTTCACCATTAACCCATGTCCTCTGGTTCATGTCTCACCCAATATCAGTGGGTGAAGCCTGCTCCTCAAGTGGCAGCAACATCTGAGTTCTGGGATGCGCTGTGATGCTGGAGGTATCACCTCTGTGCCTGAGACTGTTTACTGCCTCAGCTGTATCCAACTGGCATCACGGTAGCAAGGGTAAAGCATGGTGCCTCATCTGCTGCAGGCTTCTTTAGGGTTAGTGAACACCTATGTTGTCCATCACTGCCCTTAATGAAAACCAGAAACATCAGTTGAGTTTCTCCAGCACTTTTGTGCCCTGCACCAATGTAGATGGGTGGTTGATGGCTGGTGAGGATTTGATGAACTGAAGAGTCTTCTCACATCTTCTCAATGACTTACCGAGACTCCCAGCGACACTTTACCAACACTCAAATAAAGTTTACTGCGGAAATTGTCTGCATGTTTTGCCTGAAAGAAGAGTCCTCAGGGTGAATGTGGTGGTGATCTACTACTGAGAGCACTGGTCTGCAGGGGGAAATGAGGTCAAGGGGAATAGTACCAGGTGCCTCTCCTGGTTTGGCTTTAGGGTACCCCCTTCCCCTCTGCGGTTCTTCAACAGGATTGCATTTAAGACCTAACACATCTCCTTACATGCGCCTGAACTATCTCAAAATCATCCAGAGGGTTCCCAATGAAGATCCATACATATTTCTGCAGAGGTGTGGTGGAAAGTGTGCTAACCAGCTGCATCACGGTCTGGTATGGGGACACCTATACCCCTGAGCATAAAGTCCTCCAAAGGTTAGTGGGCACTGCCTAGGACATAGCAGGCAAAACCCTCCCCACTATTGAGTACATCTACAGGGAATGCTGCTGTCAGAGGGAAGCAGTGATTGTCAAAGACCCACACCAACCAGTACACGCTCTGTTCTCACTGCTGAGGTCCAGGTGCCACAAGACTCACATCCTCAGGCTCAGGAGCAACTGTTCCCCCTCCCCCATCAGACTCCTCAACGACAAACTCATTTCGGGACACTTACTTGTGCACTTTATTGATTTTCTTTTTTATTCTCTCTGATTTGCACTGTTTGTTTACATTCATTATCTGTTTACAGTTCTTTATTTGTTTACATGTATATGCTGTGTGCAGTTTTTTTTTGCACTACCATTTCGGGGTAATTCCGCCATGCCCACAGGAAAGAGGAATCTCAAGGTTGTATGTGATGTCATGTATGTACTCTGCCAATAAATCTGAATTCTGAGATGGATGAGAGTGTATTGTCATACAGAGAAGTACAATGTACAGTTGCACCAAAATTCTTGTTTGGTGCCGCCACACAGGTAAGTAATGGTGAATAAATCAACCCATGAGATTGGTAAGCACCTGGATCCCTGAGGAAGCTTCAAATCATGATTCTCAGAAAATGGAATCAAGCCATGTGGCGGAATCCATCACCTACTCAGTCCCTTATGTCCTGGCATGTCAATAGCAAATGCCAGAGGACATCTGTTTGAGGTAAATGAGGAAGGTTTAGGGGAGATGTCTGAGGTAAGTTTTTCTCCACAGAAAATGATTAGTGCTTGGAATGCATTGCTGGGTGTAGTGGAGGCTAGTTTCATCAGGATATTTGAAAGATTCTTGGGTAGGCACGTGGATGCAAGAAAGATGGAGGGTTGTGGGTATGAGGTGGGAAAGGGTTTGATTGATGTGGAGTGGGTTTATATAGGTCGGCACAATATTGTGGGCCATACTGTGCTGCACTGTTGTCTGTTTTATGAATTCATTCCCTGGTCTCATGTTTTTTCAGGTGAGGGGTGTGTTGGGGAGATTGATCCAGGTGAGAGGAAGGGGTTGATAGTGAGATGGATCCATGTGAAGGGATGCTGTTAAAGAGATGGATCCAGGTGAGGGAGGTTGATGGGCAGATGGATTCAGGTGAAGATGGTGATGGGGAGATGGATCCAGGTAGGGAGATGGAGGGTGGAGATAACCACAGAGGCTGGAAGGTGGGGACAACAAAGGCTGCAGATTATGGAATCTGATGAGAAAGGAAGGTGATGAGGGAACCAGATGAGGGAGGTTGGGGCAGTAGGGAAAGGGGAGTGGAGAACCAGTAGGAGGAGTGTGTGGGTGATGGGCAGATGGATACAGTAGGGGGAGGGGATAGGGAACCAGTGCGAGGAGTAGGTGGGTGATAGATAGATCCAGGTGGGGGAGAGACATGAAAATGGGTAAAAGGGCTGGCCAAGGGCGTAAAGTATTCTTTTCTTCCTCACAGAGTAACTTCTATGCATGGATCCCAAAGTGAAAGACTATTGTTGCTTTGTGTGTGATCTCTTTCAGACAGTATGGTCAGTCATTCTGCTACCATTGGGGGAAAAGGGACAGGAGCCTGAAGATGAGCACTCAGTGGCACAAGGACAGCTTCTTCCCCTCTGCCATCAGATTCCTGAATGAACAATGAAGCACAGACATTGCCTTACTTGGACTTTTTTCTTTCTTGGGACTATTTTTAATTATTTTGTAAGGTATTTTATATAAATGTTTGCACTATGATGTTGGCACAAAATTACAAATTTTGTGACATGTTAATGACAATAAATTCTGATTATGATTTTGATTCTAGTTTTAGCAAAGAATTTTCTACGTTTTTAGAAAAATATAAGAAGTCTAAAATCATATCTGCTTAATTCTAAAATGTTGCAATAAAGAAATTCACATCAGCATCCTGGTTCAACTTAGCCCATTGAGTATGTGGAATTCAATAGGCTTCAGTCCAACAAGGAGAATAAAACTGGCTTTGTGTTCTTTCAATGGCACTTGCTGAATAACTCAACTGAGGGAGGTGGAGGGGAGGTAGAGAGGAGACGATGGATAAATGGAGCAGAGGAGGATGTGGTAGAGGGAGTAGAGAAATGGGAGGGAGGAGGAGGAGCAGAGGTGGAAGAAGGTGGAGAGGGAAGAGAGGGAGGAGGTAGAAAGATGGTGCTGGTGGAGGAGAGGAGGAGGTGGAGATGGAGGAGGAAGTGTAGAGATGGAGGAGAGACAGCAATGGAGGCAGGAAGGAAGAGATGGAGGACGGAGAGGTGAAGAGGTGCAGGAAGGGAGAGATGGATAGAGCTGGAGAGATGGGAGAGGAGAGGTAGAGAGATGGAGGAGAGAGATTATGGAGGAGAGGGAGAGATGGGAGAGGAGGAGGTGGACAAATGAAGGAGAGATAGTGATGGAGGTGGAGAGATGGTGAGAAGCTGGAGAAATGGGGACGGAGGAAGTGGAGAGATGAAAGAGGGGAGGTGGAGAGAGGCAGGTGGGGATGGAGGTGGAGGAAGTGGGGAGGAGGAGGTGGAGAGATGGAGGAGAGGACAAGGAGGCAGGATGGAGAAGGAAGTATCTGTGACTGCTTGCCTGTTAGCTTGTGCTATTCCTCCAGCCCCTTCCTGCTCTCCTCTCCTTCTCTCCCCATGCCCCCCCCCACCTTTTTATTCAGGTGCCTGAAGAAGGACTAAGGCCCAGAATATTGGTTACTCTTTGCTTCTTCTGAATGATCCCAGAAACAATAACAGGATAACTAACTACCCATGTTGCTGAAGTATAGTCACTTGGACTACTCTCCCTCTCTTCTGTAAAAGAATGCCCGTAGAATATTTACCTCCTCCCTAGACCGAGCTCTAGTTAACTTTATTTATAACACTTACATCCATCACACAGTAATTTTGACTCACTGCCATTGTGAAGGAGGTGCAGGAACAGCCAGGTTAGGTAATAGTTTCTTCCTATTGTCTGTGAGGTTGATGAACAATATCGTATAACCAAGTAAATCATTCCAAAATGTTTCTATATACTTAATTTATATATATATATATATATATATATATATATATAATTATGTGCTTTGTGTTGTGTGTGTCTGTGTGTGCACTGTGGTCCAGAGAAATGCTGTTTTGTCTGATTGTAAATGTACAGTCAGATATTAAATGAACTTGAACTTCTCATCTGAGAGAGATTACAAGCTGACACTGAAACACCCTGAGCTAATAAATTTGTGGGAAGCTGTCAAAGCTGATGCAGACATTCATGTCATCTGGAGTGAAATTCCCAGTTTGTGCACTGCCAAGTGAAGACTCCTCCCATGTGTGAAGACTCCTCCCATGTGGGAACCTGTCAAAGCTGATGCAGACATTCATGTCATCTGGAGTGAAATTCCCAGTTTGTGCACTGCCAAGTGAAGACTCCTCCCATAAAGGCAGCCAGGCCTCACTAATCTCAGGTGCTGTCTCGTAGACAGTAATATATGGTTTCAGAAAGTTGGATGAAGTGCACCTCTCAGTCACCTGACTGATTACAAATGGACCAAGTTCAAGGCCAGAATGTTAAAAATTGATTCCAAATACGCAGCCGTCCTCTTCTCAAGATTAAGCTTCCAGAGAGCACCAGAACACCTGAACCAGCTGCAACATGAAAGGTTGGTAACTTAACTGAAACCACACAATGCAAATAATATCGATGATTTAAATATTCCGTCTGCTATAAAGTAGTTTTTAATGAAACTGTGGCTCATTGTGCAACTGGCAGATTCTCACTCATCCTGGAATCAGACAAAATCATTCCTCTTCTCCAATGTCTAAACAAGCACTCATTTATCTTTTGTTTCTGAAACTCTCCATAGATGAAGAGAAGACCAAGAGCCAGAAAAGCTCTCAGGTGAGTGAAGATTCCCTTTGTTGATTCTATATTGTGTGGCTTCTTGCTAACTGAACACCTCAGAGTTATTCACCATCCCTCGCCGAAGTAGCAAGGGTATCTATGTGATAATCTTGCTGTGTGACACCTTTACAAAGGAAGAAAAAAATGAGCTGTGGAAATGTACTCTTTAACTGCCAAGCTACTTGTTCAGTTCTGGGATATCTAAATAATTCTAGTGTAGTCTTTGTTATTTCTGATGTGCACTGTTCGTCATTTTCATATTGCTTTAATCTGCTACTGAATTTGCTTTTGTTTCAATCTCTACTGACCCACGTTACCAGGTTATTATCATAAAAGCACACGTAATTTTGTGCTCCAAGTATGAAGATATTATCACCTGAAATGTACCTTTGTGGTGTTTCTTGGACAACTTGCTCCTGCGCGTATTTTTCCTGCATTTTTCTGAAAAGGTTCTTGCATTTGGCAATAAAAACAGTAAGGGCTGGAAACGCTCATCAGGGGAGCCAGCACCTGCAGAGAGGAAACTCCAGTTCACGCTTCAGGTGGGAGGTTCTTTGATGGAAAGAGAAAACTATTTTTTTTAAGGATGCAGAATGATTGGGCTGAGTGGGGTGGAAGTAGAACAAAGGAGATACAGGGTGAGGAGAGGGTTCCAGTGAGGAGGGAGCAATTGGTGGGTGCATAAATGGAGCCAGTTGGTACGAGAAAAAATATATGAGACCTACTTAAAGAAGGCTGAGAATACAAACAAAAACTGTGAAATGCCTAGCCTTATACTTGCCTAGCTGGCCAGTCTGTGCTAATTCTGATTGAAAAACCATGCCAATATCGCAGACACTCAACCAACCTAACCCCCACAACAACACTGGTCTCACCCAACCAGAGATGTTTCCTTTATCCTATATGCTCTTTCTCTGTGTTCTCTGCAACTTAAAGCTAATTTGTTTTATCTCTTTACCAGATGAGTTCGAATCTTCAACTTGAAACATTAACTCGTTTCTCTTTCTACAGATGCTGCCCAATCTCTCTCTCTCTGTTCCCCCCCCCCCTCTCTCTCTCTCTCTGTTCCCCCCTCTCTCTCTCTCTGTTTCTGTCTCTCTCTTTCTCTCTCTCTATTTCTGTCACTTTCTTTCTCTCTCAGTCTGTCTGTCAATCTGGATCTCTCCTATCACTGCTGAGCCCTTCACCCAACATTTTCCTGTCTACATGCAATTGTTACTCCTTTCCTTCTAATCTTGATAAAATGTCTTGCCAGAAATATTGACTGAAAGAGGTAGCTGTAGAGATTCCCGGGCATTGGTATTGATCTTTCAGGAATCGATAGATTCTGGCAGGTACCCATTAGACTGGAAAATTGCAGACGTCGCCCTACTATTCAAGAAATGAGTGAGGTAACAGAAAGGAAATTATAGGCCGGTTAATCTGACATCAGTGGTTGGGAAGATATTGGAGCCGGTTGTAAAGGATGAGGTTACAGAGTACTTGGAGGCACACGACACGATAACCAGTATGGTTTCCTTGAGGGAAAATCTTACCTGACAATCCTATTGGAATTCTTTGAGGAAGTGACAAGCAGACTGGATAAGGGAAATGAAGCTGATGTTGTGCATTTGGATTTTCAGAAGTAATTTGACAAGGTGCCGCACTTGAGGCTACTTAACAAGATAAGAGGTCATGGAATAACAGGAAACGTACAAGCATTGGTAGAGCATTGGCTGATTGGAATGAATCAAAGGGTTGGAATACAAGGATCATATTCTGATTACCTGCCAGTTGCCAGTGGAGTTCTACAGGGGTCGGTGTTGGGGCTGCTTCTTTTAATGTTGAATATTAATGATTTCAATTATGGAATGAATGACTTTGAGGCCAAGTTTGCAGACAATACGAAGCTAGGTGGAGTAGCAGATAGTATCGAGGAAACAGGCTGCAGAAGGACTTAGGCAGATGAGGAGAATGGGCAGAGATGTGGCAAATGAAATATAATGTTGAAAAGTGCACCATCATGCAATTTGGCAGAAAAAAATAAATGTGCTGACTATATTTTAAGTTGGTAAAAATTGAAAATACCCAGATGCAAAGGGTCATGGGAGCCCTTGTTCAGGATAGTCTGAAGGTAAACTTGCAGGTTGAGACTGGTTAAGAAGTCAAATGCAATGCTGGTATTCATTTCAAGAGGAATAAAATATGAGATATTGAGGCTTTATAAGGCACTGATAAGACCTCACTTGGAGTTTTGTGAGCAGTTTTGGGCTCCTCATTTAAGAAAAGATGTGATTATGTTGGAAAAGGTTCAAAGAATATTCACGAGGATAATTTGTGGGAATGAAAGGGTTATCATATGAAGAGCGTTTGACAGCTCGGCCTGTATTCATTGGAATTTAAGAGAATGAGGGAGGATTTCATTGAAACATTTTGAATGTTGAAAGGCATGGAAAGAGTAGAGGTAGAAAGGTTGTTTCTCATGGAGAAAGAGTCAAGGACAAGAGGGCACAACTTCAGGATAGAAAGGCATCCACTTGGAACAGAAATTCAGCCAGAGGTTGGTACATCAGTGGAATTTGTTGCCACAGCCGGTTGTGGAGGCCAGGTCATTGGGTGGATTTAAGACAGAGATTGATTGGTTTTTGATTAGCCAGGGCATCAAAAGCTATAGGGAGATGGCTGGACTGTGGGGCTGAGTGAGAAAATGGATCAGCTCATGATTAAATGGTGGGGCAGACTTAATGGGCTGAATAGCCTATTTCTGCTCCTATGTCTTTTGGACATGATCATTTCTACCCACAGATGCTGTCTGACATGCTGAGCTCCTCCAGCAATTATTTGACTGCCTATAGGTAATGTTGAGTGAGGATTAAAAATTGGCTAGAGCAACTGGAAGAAATCCTTGGATCCTTTTCCCTGATCTGTGGGCAGAAGATTTTTTTTACATCCTCTGAGAGGGTATGCAGACTCTTGGCTTAACATCTTTTCTGAAAGATGACATAAAATGTGCCTCTCCCAGGGAGGGCCAGTGTACAGTATGTGCTGGGGTCATTGGATCATGAACTCATCGTGGTCCCAACTTGTGATAAGTAACAGCAGAGCCCCTTTTAAAAATATAGTCTTCAACAGAACAAGAAGGAGAATGAGTTAAATTCCTTGGACTGGACTTCAGGTTTCTGGTAAAACACAAAAGCAGCCAATGCTGGAATCTTGAGCAAACATTTTGAAGCTAGGAGATCTTAGAGGGTCAGGAAGTATCCGTGGAGAGAGATTGTCAGTCAATATTTTGGATCCTTTATAGAGACTAAGGTAGGAAGAAGTGATTTCCAGTTTATCAAGTGGAGGGGAAATCTGGGTAGGAGAAAAGAGGTGATAGGGTATTGGACAGAAGGTGGGAGAGGTGGAGAGAGCACTGGGAACTGGTGGGAAAAGGTTAGAGAGAAAAGCGAGAACAGGAGCAGGTAAAGATGAGAAGGAAACAGCGAAGCCAAAGAGAGATGGAGTTAACTAAATCAATTTTTTTGCTGTTAGGTTTAAGGCTGTCCAGGAATATGATGTGTTGGTCTTCTTGTTTACATTTGGCCTCATCCTGACAATGGATGAAACCAAGGATGGACCTACCTGTGTGGGAATGGTGAAGGGAATTGAAATGGTTGGCTCCCCAGACTTAGTTTGAACCCACACACACACACACACACACACACACACACACACACACACACACACACACACACACACACACACACACACACACACACACACACACACACACACTTTTTTAAAATTTAAAATTTATAGCCCCTGACTGGGGTTCATCAAACACATATAATGAAGGGATGCTTGTTTGTATAAGAACTGCTCTCTTGAGTGGATTCCAGGAATCCTTATCAACAGTTACACGGAGCTCTCCATGTCATTTGGATACAAGGTACTTGCCTTCCAGTCATGAGCAAAAATTAAAAGTGAAAATTGTTTTAGAGTGAGGGTGTCCACATTCGCGTGGTATGTGGTACAGGTTGTTGAAGGTTGGAAGAGTGAGGCTCTTCATTTCACCACGAATTAGAAACCATCAAAGAAAATCAAAAGATGACAGATGATGGAACTGTGACATAAAGACAGAAATGGCTCAAAATGTCAAGGAGCTTCTGAGAAGAAAGAGACAGTATTTCAGATCTAAGGTCGCTCGAGAGCAATTAATGGTTCAGAAGTGACCATGGGAACTGCCAACGAGGTTAGTGTGGTAGTTAGCACAACTCTATTACAGGGCCAGCGACCTGGGTTCAAATCAGCCACTGGCTGTAAGGAGTTTATATGTTCTCCCTGAGTCTGTGCGGGTTTCCTCCGGGTGCTCTGATTTCCTCCCACATGTGTACAGGTTAGTAGGCTAATTTGTCACTTGGGTGAATGTGGGTGGTGTCGGTTCGTGGGCCAGAAGGGTCTGTTACCATGCGGTGTCCCTAAATTAAAATTAATTATAAAAAAAGCAATCTGGTCCGTAGGGGAATGGCAGCAGTAATGGGGCGATGGTCACCATTCTACAGGAAAGATGTTGACAGAAAATTTACAATGATTTTGCCACGATGGGGGTCTGAGCTTTAGGGCAAGGTTAAGCAGGAACACAGGAGGATGAGGCATGATTTCATAGAGATATAAAACCATGAGGAATAGATCGGGTAAACACAGGGTGGAGGAATTGGTAACCTGAGGATATAGGTTTAAGGTAAGGGGGGGGAGGGGAAAGATATAACATGAGCCTGAGGGGTAACTTTCTTTTATACACAGAGGGTGGTGGATGCATGGAGCAACCCGCCAGAGGAGCTGGTTGAGGCATTTACTGTAGCAAGATTTCAGAAAAAAAATTGGACAGATCCACCAATAGGGCCAACTGAGGGCAGGTGGGACCAGTGCGGGTAGGATATTTTGGTTGGCATAGAGTGTTGGGCTGATGGGTGTTTCCACACTCTACGATGGGGCCAACAGAATGTAAGAGTTGTGAAATGCAGAGCAGGATCATGTCTGGCAGTGAGAATCTGTCATTCAGGGTTGAGATGAGGATGCCAAAGTCTGGCAGAGTCACCCCAAACAGTTTGCTGAGGTTTAGGGTCAGTAATGGGTGGCAAAGCTAACGTTGCTAGATTTTTGTTAGGGACAGTTACAACCTGTGGTAAAGGAATGCAGTCAAGGTGCAAATCAGTCATGAAGTAATGGATCCCCAGCAAATATGATGGCAAAATCGCCTCTTCTTGTTCCAATGTAATTTAATATCCATTGCAATGTGAAGTGAGAGGCTGAAGGACGAAAACTGGTCATTGTGACAGGAATAAAAGTCAGCATGAGGGTTACTCTGTCTAGTCCAGTGGTTTTCAAACTTTTTCTTTCCACTCACATACCACCTTACGTAATCCCTATGCCATAGGTGCTCGGTGA
The DNA here is from genome assembly GCF_036971445.1 of Narcine bancroftii. Classification (NCBI taxonomy): domain Eukaryota; kingdom Metazoa; phylum Chordata; class Chondrichthyes; order Torpediniformes; family Narcinidae; genus Narcine; species Narcine bancroftii. The sequence goes on from NC_091475.1 coordinate 82,643,698, forward strand.
TTGGTAAGGAATTATTTAAGGAGGCTTGTGGAAAGAAAAAGTTTGAAAACCACTGTTTTAATTGTCCCTAATTGACTCATTATGTGCACGGTTTCATAACTCCAAAGGAAATGGGCCAATGACAATTTTTCTCAAGCAAAATATTTCAGTAACAATCTGGTCTAGAGCAGTGATTCTGAACATTCCCTTCCCACTCACATCCCATCTTAAGCAATCCCTTACTAATCACAGAGCATTTATGGCATAGGGATTACTTCAGGTGGGATGAGAGTGGAAAGAAAAGGTTTGAAAACCACTGGTCTAGTCTAATGGCTGTTAGTGGGCAATGAAAAAGCAAAAAAAAACTGCAGATGCTGGAAACCTGAGATAACAATGGAAAGTGCTGGAAACACTGCTGGCAGCATCTATGGAGAGAGAAACATGAATGTTTCAGGTCCCAAACTTGATGAGGTCTCCAACCTGAGATGTTAACTCTTTCCATAGTTGCTGCCTGACCTGCTGAGTTCTCCCAGAATGTTCTGGTTTTGTTATATAGGTTGTAAACCTTGCTGGGTTGCATATCGATGTGGAGACTGTGTTGACTTTGACCTCCTCCCTCCCATTCCAAAATCCACTAAACTCTGAACCTACCCCTCCATTTTCACCCACCACCCTTCCAAACCTCTGGCCTACACAATTTCAGTCTTGGACCTGACATCCTCTCACCCTGTGTGTCCATCACACCATGCCCCAACTTCCAACAACCCAATTGTCTTCCACCTCCCTCCCCAGTCCCTTCTTTACATTCTTTCCTCCATGTTGACATGGCTGATTATAGTCCATCCCCAATCACTCTGTATTTGTGTGTGTGTGTGTGTGTGTGTGTGTGTGTGTGTGTGTGTGTGTGTGTGTGGTTGACCATGGGGGTACTGTGCCTCTGGTAGCTAGAGTGGCCTCTCCAAGGTGCAAGTCAGGGCAGAGTTGATATGAACATCCATCTGTTGCCTATGCAGTGGGAGCCCCCCCCCCCCCCCCCCTCTGTGCTAATTTCAGGTCTAAAGGAACAACAAAATTCAATTCAGTTTGGTGCCAGCAGCATTGTCGGAGTTGCCCTGCCAGTGCTGGGTTCAGCAGTCAGCCACCTTTGGGACTCTGACTTAGGATTTTTCCCCAAAGCCTTTCTCATGAGTAGAGGTTTGAAATCACTATTTTCACTCTCCTAGATGAGTTACCATCTGTGGTTAACACACCCCATCTTCCCAGAGCAACTGGTTTCAAGGTGCCAGTGGCCCGTCTTTTCCCTTTCTCCAGTCAGTGAGAACAGCTCTAGTAGGCCTAAGAACTACACATGTGAAGACCAGGAGTTGGACTTGGTTGTCAAAGGCCATTTGAGATCCACACCTTCAAGAGAATTTGTGTAGCAATGGGAGCTTGTCCCCACTGCCTATGACAAACTTTACAGCCAATCACCTTGAGTAAGGAAGTTATTGTGACCCATCTATGTTAGTGGCTCTGGAATCACTTGAGGGTCTGACTGGGGAAGTTTGCAGGCCTTGAGCCAACCAGATTTTTCTTCATATCTCTTCCATGACTTCTGCTACTGGGATAATGGGCTCTTCTCATTCAGTTTTCAGAATTTAAGTTGCAATAACAGGACTAAATCAAGTGATTAGAACTTGGATTCATAGCTTTGTAATGGAGGGTGACATCATGAAAATAGGCCCTTTGGCCCATTGCATCCACACTGTCCATCATCGGTCCTAATGACATACATCATAACTACCCTCTCAACTTGGGCCAATAAAACCTGACCTGCAGGTCTTTGGTATGTGAGAGGAAAATCATATGGTCACAGCTCCTGAGGTCAAGATTTAACCCAGCTCTCTGCTTCTTCAAGGTAGTACCTCAACCTGCTGCACCACTCCTGAGCTATGGCTGTTAATCCAATAACTGTGTTACCAGATGCCCATACTGAATCTCCTTCCCTCCTTCCATCGATCAAACCCATCCTCCACCTGTTCCCATCCCCAGGTCAGTCTCTGGCCTCTCACTTGACCAGCCTTTGACAAACTGGCTGTCTCGGGTTCTTAGTGGACATCGGTGTATGTAACCAGGACTCCATCCTGTCACCTTCATGGAATTCCTCCCCTCATCATTGAATTCGACCTGTAGGGAAGGTGTTCTGCTTTGGCAGAAAGGCAGCATCTTCGCTAGGCCGTGCCGGGATAGAGTGCTGTACCAACCAGCAGGTGCATTTCTCAAGGGTGGATGTGTATTCTTTTGTTAATGCATCTGAGTTTTCCCATTTGCCTTTCCCATTCCTGGAATACTCCAAAAATGACAGAAGTGATCTTTCCCAACTGAGGTTTTCACCTAAGGCAGACATTACTCTCACACTGACAAGTGGCACCATCCCTCCACATCACTGACATGGCCTATGTGGTTCTCACCAGCCCTGATTCAATGACGACCCCACTCCCAATGTTTATGAAATTAATATGAGAGATACAATTTTATTTAAATTTAGAGGCCTTTTCATTAACTTGAGGGATCATCTCCATTTTTCTCTCCACATAGGCAGGTTGATCTGCTGAGAATCGCCAGCATTATCTCTTGTTATTTCAGATTTCTGTGCCCACACCTCGCTGTCTCCAGCTAGAAGTCTGTTAATGATGATCATTATGTATTTATTGTCATACACACTGAATAATGTGCATTGTATCATCCTTGATTCCTGCAGCTGATCAGGTATTTTGTAAAACAAAACTAGAAACATCCAAAATACAAATGCAGTAGGATATTTAATTATATTAAAAATATGATACATAGATACATTTTTAAAAAGATGTACAGAAATAAGACAAAGCACAAAAAACATGGCAAAGAAAGATAGATAACATAAACAAGTTATTACTGTGTTTCTTGCACAACTAACTCAGATTAAACAATGTCAATAAACACCAATTAATATTTCAAGTTCAACAACCCACATATTGTCACATTATTATCCAGCTCTTTGTTGCAATTTGGACTGTTAATGAAGATTGGATGTAACTTATCTCTGTTTTCTTACAGGTGATAATTTTCGGATATCCCATCAGTATCTGCTTCATTGTGGTCAATGAATTCTGTGAAAGATTCTCCTACTATGGAATGCGAGGTATGAGCAGTTTTGCACAGGAGGGATCAGTGATCCAAAATCCCTAACCCTGAGATGCACCTGGCTGTGGGTTGTCTCCCTGGTCGTGAGCTGGTTGGGACAGTACTCTATCCCGGCACGGCCTAGCGAAGATGCTGCCTTTCTGCCAAAGCAGAACACCTTCCCTACAGGTCGAAGAAGCAGGAACAACAAGAAGTAAATGGGTTCAGTAGCGCAGAGGCCACATTACTGGATTAGCATCTGGAAATGCAGGTGCTTGTTCCCAGATTCCTGATGTCTCAAAGGGCAAGATCAAAGGGTGTCCTTTGGGTGAAAGTGGGATTTAATAAAAGGACATCCCTTCAAAACAGAGATAAGAAGTTACTTCAGCCACAAGGTAGTGAATCTATGGAATTCGTTGCTGCAGATGGCTATGGAAGCCAAGTAGATTTAAAGCAGATGTTGACAGGTTCTTGATTAGTATGGGTGTCAGGTTATGGGGAGAAAAATGGGGTTGAGAGGAATAAAAAATACATCAACCATGATTTGAATGGCAGAGCAGACTTGATGGCCTAATTCTGCTCTACGGAGCTCAATCCCTTAACAGGTAAAGATAAAGTTGCTGAAACTGGAACAATTCAAAGTGGGGATAAGCAGAGGTCTGATGTGGGAGAATTTGGGGGTGTTAGGATAGTAGTGGCTGAAGGAGCTTGCAGAACTAGGGAAGAGCCAGTCCATTGAATCGTTTGATGATCTTTGTATCAATGGGTCAGCAAGAAGGTGGATGCTGGAACAAACCTCAGTGAAAGATGGGATCCAGGCAGCAGAGATTGAGATTGTCAAATACATGATATCATGTGATACATGATATCACATAAAACCCTGAGATTCTTTTTCCTGAAGGCCAAATAGATTTTCTATTTACCAGTAAATGTAAACTGTACTCAAGAAAAGGATACACGTACAAGATCATAATACTATAAGACATAGGAGCATAAATAGGTTATTCAGCCCATTGAGTCTGTCCTGCCTTTCAATCATGAGCTGATCCATTTTCCCACTCAACCCTACTGGCCGGCCTTCTTCCCATAACCATTGATGCTTTGTCTAATCAAGAATCTATCAATATCTGTCTTAAATATACCCAATGACTTGACCTCCATAACTGCCTGTGGCAACTAATGCCATAGATTCTCTGCCCTTTGGATGAAGAAATTCCTCTGTAACTCAATCACAAAGTGGATGCTCTTCAATCCTTAAGTTGTGCCCTCTTAACCTAGACTCTCTCACTATGGGAAACAACCTTTCATCATTTGAAATGTTTCATCGAGATTCCTCCTCATTCTCCTAAATTTCAACATACAGACCAAAAGTTCTCAGGCTTTTCTCATATGATAACCCTTCCATTCCCAGAATTATCCTTGTGAATCTTCTCTGAACTTTCTCAAATGAAGAGCCCAAAACTGCTCACAATATTCCAAGTGCCTTATAAAGCCTCAACATCACATCCCTGCTCTTATATTCGATTCCTCTTGAAATGAATGCCAGCATTGCATTTGACTTCTTAACCACAGTCTCAGCCTGTAAGTTTACCTTCAGACTGTCCTGCACAAGGACTCCCATGACCCTTTGCATCTGGGAATTTTCAGTTTTCTCCCCATTTAGAAAATTGCCTGCCTGTTTATTTCTTCTATTAAAGTGCATGACCGTACACTTTCTGACATTGTATTCCATTTCCCACTTCTTTTCCCATTGTCCTAATCTATCTAAATCCTCTGCACCCTCCTCATTTCCTCAATACTACCTGTTCTTTCACCTACCTTCATATCATCTTCAAATTTGGCAACAAGGTCATTCATTCCATAATCTGAACCACTGATGTACAACATAAAAAGAAGGGGCCCCAACATTCACCCCTGTGGAACTCCACTAGCAATTAGCAGTTAACCAAAATATGATCTCTGTATTCTGACTTTGCTTCCTGCGCATCAGCCAGTGCTCTATCCATACTCCATATGTTTTCTGTTATTGCACAAGGTCTTAACCAGTTAAGTAACTTCATGTGTGGCACCTTGTCAAAAGCCATCTGAAAATCCAAATACACACATACGCTGCATCTCCCTTATCCAGTCTGCTTGTCACTTCTTCAAAGAATTCCAATAGGTTGGTCAAGCAAGATTTTCCCTTAAGGAAACCATGCTGGCTTTGTCCTATCTTGTCATGTGCCTCCAAGTACTCCATTACCTCATTGTTGACAATTGACTCTAACGTCTTCCCAACAACTGATGTCAGGCTATCTCAGTCTATAATTTCCTTATTGCTGCCTCCCTCAAAAGAGAGAAATGTAAACAAACTGACTGTGCAATGCAGAAAAATATTCAGTAATAAATAAAGTAAGGGTCCTTAAACGAGTCTCTGATTGAGTTTGTTTTGGAGTCCGATGGTGGAGGAGTAGCAACAGTTCCTGAACCTGGAAGTACAAGCCTTGTGGCACTATACCTCGTTCCCGACGGCAGCAGCGAGAACAGAGCATGACGATGGTGGTGTGGATCCTTAATGATTGCTGCTGCTCTCCTGTGATAGTGCTTCATGTGGATGTCCTTGATGGTGGGGAGAGTTTAGCCTGTGATGTACTGGGATGTGGCCATTATTTTTTGCAGGGCTTTCTACTCAGGGATACTGGTTCCCCCATATCAGGCTGTGATGCAGCCGGTCAGCTCACTTTCCATTACTCATCTGCCAAAGTTTGCCAAGGTTTCCAATATCACAAAATCATGAGGAAGTAGAGACGTTTACATGTTTTCTTCACAATTATATTAATATGTTAAGTCCAGGAAAGGTTCTTTGAGATGGTGACCCCCAGGGATTTAAATTTGGTCACCTTCTCCACCTCTGATTTCCCCAATGATTGCTGGATGGTACACTTCTGGTTTCCCTTCCTGAAGTCCACAATTAGCTCTTTGGTTGTTGTCAGTACACCATTCGGCCAAGTTTTCATTCTCCCTCCTGCATACTGACTAATTATCTCTTTTCCCACAGCCCACAGTAACATCAGCAAATTTGTAGAAGGGGCTGTTGTCGCTCTGAGTCACGCAGTCATAGGTGGAAAATGAGTGGAGCAGGAGGTTAAGTATGCAGCCCTGTGGTGTCCCAGAGCTGATGAAAATTGTGGAGGAGATGTTCTTGCCAAACCTCACTGATTGGGGTCTGGAGGAGAGGAAATCCAGAATCCAATTATATCTTCTTTGGCTTGGCTTCGCGGACGAAGATTTATGGAGGGGGTAAAAGTCCACGTCAGCTGCAGGCTCGTTTGTGGCTGACAAGTCCGATGCGGGACAGGCATATTAGGCTCATCTTGGAGTTTACTGAGCAGATTTGAGGGGATCATGGTGTTGAATGCTAAACTGTAGTCAATAAAGAGCATCCTGATGCATACATATTTGCTGACTACATATTCCAGGGTAGACAAATTGGAATGGGTCCATGTCTCCGTTCAGACAGGAGCTGACATGCTTCAATGCCAGCCTCTCAAAACACTTCAGCATTGTGGATGTGAGTCCCACTGGTCAGTAGTCATTAAGGCAGGTTACCACACTCTTCTTGGGAATAGGTACAACTGAGGTCTGTTTGAAACAGATGTGTTCCACACCCCACTAGAGTCACATATTGAATACATTGGCCAGCACAGATTTTCAGTGCTTGGCTGGGTACTCAGTCCGACTGGATGCTTACCTTGAATTCACTCTCCACACATGATCTTTTGGATTATGAGGGGACATGGGGATGTGCAATGGTTCTTCCTTGTTCTGGTGGTCAAATATGGCTTTACAGGGCAGAAAAAGACCCTGGAAGTTGTGGTGAAATAATATAGGTGCAATGGATAAGGGCTTCAACCACAGATTTTCCAGGAAGTGTAGCTGCAGGCAGAGCATAGGGGAACCGAAAGCCAATTTCAGTGGCATTCCACTTTTGTACGTCAATGAGAGTGAAATACCTGTGAATTAATGGCGTCATGACAATTTTCTTGTCCTCTGTCTCCTCCATACAGCGGTGCTTGTCTTGTATTTCCGCTATTTTCTTCGCTGGGATGAGGATCTCGCTACAGCGATCTACCACGGCTTCGTCGCTCTGTGCTACTTTACACCTATCCTTGGAGCAATCATTGCTGATTCCTGGCTGGGAAAGTTCAAGTAGGTTTCTGAAAAAAATTGTTTGATTTGGTTAATAACTGTAGACAGCGGGTCTGACATTGCCATATGATCGGTGGCAACCCAAACCATTTTCAGCCTTGAGTGGGGTGATGGTCCCATGGTGTAACATCGAACAAATAATCAGTTTCTTTGGTGTAGATTGTGGGATAATTATTGGCCAGAACACTGGAGATAGATCCCTCACAGATATCATGGCTCCATCTGAGAGAGTGAAAGGGGAAATAACTTCTTATTCAAGAACAAAGCATGTCTAACTGCATGAGTGTGCACACCAGTCTGATTGGAAATTATTGAGTTTGTGTGTCGGTCCATGGAATGGAGTAGTGACAGTGTATTTGTCTCTTGGTGTGCGTGTGCCTGTGTGTAAATTGTCTCTGCATCAGAGTGTATGAAATGTGTGAGTGAATGTGGGTATGTGTGACATTTAGAGTAGATGCGAGAGATTCCAACAATGTATCTGTGAGATTCAGTATGCATGTGACTCATGTAAGTTAAAGTGCATACAGTATGTGCATTTGTTTGTGTGTGTCTGTGAGAAAATATTTGTGTGTGAGGAGTGAAGAAAATAATGAATGGATGGAGGATATTTACTAAATTGTTTGCTGAACTTGAGGAAGAATATGTCAATCAATAATAGCAATATGAAAGTTAGCATTTCTTCCAAGAATGGGGAGCAACATCTGAGAAGATCTTTACTTGGAGTCTTGTATCTTTGCGGGCACATGTATGCCAGATCTCTGTGTGGTTTCTGTACCGCTAGGTACAGTCAGAATTGCTGTATCAGGCAATACAGAATCCTACATCGTGGAAACAGCCCCAGCTTGTCTGTGCCAGATAATGTGCTCTCCTGGGCTCTCCCTCCCATCTGTGTAATTATCCATGTTTCTTAAAGGAAGTTGATGTACCTGCCTCCACCACTTGGGCCAGCTTGTTCCATGTGCCCCACCACCTTCTGAGTTAAGAACGTTATCCTCGCGTCCTTTCTAAATTCCCCTCACCTTCTATGTCTACCCTCTCATCTTACATTCTTCCCCTCAAGAAACAGAATGTGACCATGCACCTTTTCAACGACCCCCTCATAATTTTACGGACCTCAATAATAGCCCCTCTTAACCTCCCCCATTTTTGACAGTCTCTCGTGATAACTCAACTTCTCCAATCCCTGCCAACAACTTCATAAGTCTCATCCATACCCTTTCCAACTTTATAATATTCTTTCTATAGCTAGGTGAGTCGAACTGAACACAATATTCCAAGTGTGGCCTCACCAACATCTTGAATAACTTCGACATGACATCCCAGGATTTGTATTCAGAGCCCCGACCGATGAAGACAAGCATCCCAAGTGCCCTCTTCACTACCCTGTCTATCTGTGCTGCTACCTTTAAAGAGCTATGTACCTGCACCACTTGGTCCTCTGCTCCACAACTCTCTTTAGGGCCCTGCCATTCACAGAGCAAGTCCTGCCCTGGTTTGATTTACCAAATGCAGAACCTCTGAGTTGAAGTACATTTGGCATTCCTTAGCCCAGTTCCTCATCTTGTCATGGTTCCATTGCAAACTCGGGTAATGTCCTTCACTGTAACTCTAGGACATATTTTCACGTCAAACATCCTTGTCCATATGTTAAGTGACATGGAAATACTTGTGTCCATCTTTGAATGAACCTCTACTTTTTTTTATTGCTACAGAACTATTGTCTATCTGTCTATTGTGTACACCATTGGACAACTAGTAATGTCAATCAGCAGTATTGCTGACTTATCTGATAGAACTGGAGATGGTTATCCAGATAATCTGAATTTGCATATGTAAGTAAATTCATTTTTTTAATTAAAGTATTTGAGTCAATTAGCCTCATAGGTTAACAAATCTCTGGAGTGGGACTTGAACCCATAAACCTGGAATGTGTTTAGGGGAGATAATTGAATGCCAGTATTCCAAGAAATCCTGGTATCCCACAACTCATTTGCAAATAAAGAGGTAGGGTTTGGGCTCTATTGCAAAAGGCGTAAAGAACAAAACAGGGCAATCTTGCTACAAGGAGTTGGTGAGACCGGGGAGAGTTCTGGTCTCCTTAGGAAGAGATAACTTTGCCAGTGAAGAGAAAGGCTGATTCCACATATAAGGGGATCATGAGGAAATATTAAGTATTTTGGGTTAAAACAGAAAATGTTGGAAACACTTAGCAGGCCAAACAGCAGCCATGGAACAGCCAAGGGGGCATGGTTGGCATAGCAAGGGTGGCATGGATGGCGTAGCGGTTAGCGCAATGCCTTTACAGTGCTAGCATTTGGGACCGGGGTTTTAATCCCACGCTGTCTCTAAGGAGTTTATAAGTTCTCCCCGTGTCTGTGTGGGTTTTTCCCGGGAGGTCAGGTTCAAAATGTACCGGGGTTTGTAGGTCAATTTGGTGTAAATAAATGGCATGGGTTCGTGGTCCAAAATGGCCTATTACTGTGCTGTATGTCCAAATTTACATTTAAAATAAATCTATAATAAACAGTTAAGCGACCTAAGTAGTTAATTCTGTTTTTTTTCTTTATATAGTATTGTTTGAACTGCTTCAGTGTTTTAAGCATTTTCTGTCCTTACATCAGATTTCCAACATCTGCAATCTTTTTTCAGAGTTTAGAGAATTTAGATACAAACAAGGTCCTCAAGGAGTTTGGCATCATGGGTGCTTGGAGAGCATTTCCTGTAGTGGGGGATATTTAATTCACAGGGGCATTGGGTCAGGCTTAAGGGGTCACCCATTTGAGATGCAGATGAGGGGGAATTTCTTCTTTCAGTGGATTGGGAATGTTTTTAATTTGCTGACATAAAGGGAAGCTGGAGGGACTTAGCAGGTTGGACAGATTCCATGGACAGTCAACATTTTTGGTTGGGGTGCTTCTTGGGAAGTTATGAGGAAAGGGTCATTTGATGAATTCAAGGCAGAATTTTTTTCCCCCAGAAATTGGGGAAATCTGGGGAAGAGATGATGATCACAGAAATGATTGGTAGACTAATTAGCCGTCTAAACTGCTCTTGGTCTCTAAGGAAGAATATTGGGCATATGAAAGGGAACGTGGCAGAGCCCCAGAGAAGTAAGGAGAGGGGGTATAGGGCATGGGACTGCTTTCCTGGAAGCTGGCACGGACTAAAGCGCGGAATGGCAGGGAAAGTGGAATGGAGGAGGGGCAGCCAAGATCAGATGGGCTATAACCTATTGAACGGTGAAAGCTTTGAAGGGCTGATTAGTCATCACATTCTTGGCCTCAGAGGTGAGAGAATGCGACCCAGTTAACTTCTTCCTCAGCATCTGCACCTCAAAGGGTTACATGTGTTGTACACACAAGTGCCGGAGGAACTGAGGAGGTCATGCAGCATCCACGGAAAACCATGGACAACCGACGTTTCAGGCCTGAGCTCTTCTTCAGGAATTCTGAAAATCAGGCAGATGCCTAAATAAGAAGGTGGGGTAGGGTGGGGAAGTGGGAGGAGCACAGGCTAATAGGCAGATACAGGTGGGAGTGGCAAGAGGAAGGAGGTGACGGGCTGAGAAGGATGCTCGTTGATAGAATGAAGGGAGGGGTTGGGGATCTGGAGGAAAGGTCAGAGGGATGGGGTAAGAGAGAGACTGGGGCAGTGGTTAATGGAAATTGGAGGTCAGTATTCATGCTACCTGGTTGGAGACTGCAGAGACAAAATGGAAGTTGTTCCTCCAATCTGCGGATGGCCTTGACTTGGCAGTAAATGAGGCCATGCACAGGCATGTTGGGGTGACAATAGTTTGCAGTATTGAAATGGTTGGCAACTTGGAGGTCCTTGCCATTGCAGTGAATAAGGCAAAGTTGTAAAGAGTCTCTGGTTGATTCCTGGCATCCCTGACAAGGGACACAGGCCTGAAACATCAACTGTCCATTGTTTTCCATGGATGCTGCATGATCTGCTGATTCTTCCACCACTTGTGTAGACCCCCACATCTGTTTAACTTCAGTGGATGACATCGCAAGATTCTGTTTCTCCCAGTGCTTTGTCGATGATTGGATTGCTGCTAATAGCTCTGGGAACCGGTGGCATCAAACCATGCGTGTCTGCGTTCGGGGGAGACCAGTTTGAGGACCATCAGGTAAATGTAACCATTATGTTTAAGATGTGCTCTTAATTTTTTTTTAGACATACAGCACAGTAATGGGCCATTTCGGGCCATGAGTCTGTGCTGCCCAATGACACCCAATTAATCTACAACCCACAGTACATTTCAAATGGTGGGAGGAAACCAGAACCCCCAGGGAAAACCCACACAGAGCCAGGGAGAATGTAGAAACTCCTTACAGATGGTGTGGGATTTGAACCCCGGTCCTGATCACTGGCGCTGTAAAGGCACTGTGCTAACCGCTATGCCAACTGGGCCCCCTCTGCTGCTCAAGTCAATAAAATATAACTGTTTTATAATATGTAGTATGCCAGAAATCTCTTCATTGCAATGGAATATTTCTTGGTCAATTGCACACCAAGAGGCAGTGCTTGTTGTAATTATTCAAGAATGAACATCACAGGACATATCGTCCCTTGATATTGAATGGGGATCTCATTGATCTGTCCTGTTAGGCTTATCTCTCCCCTCTTCTGCTCAAGGTGACTGATGTCCCCTGGAACTCACTGGGGTCATGCCTGATGCAGAGAACAGAGCAATGGGGCTAACTGTCTGCTTCCTGAACCCAATGAGGCTTAACTATTGAGAGGGCAAGTGAAGCAGAGGGAAATGGATGAATTTAAGTTGGGTGCAGAGACGGTGGTGAGTGGTGGGGGGAGATTGAATTGAGAGCGTAAAAGGAAAATGACGAAAGCATGCTAAGATTAAAAACAATCTTGAAACACATTTGTGTTCGCAAAAGGCTCTGGTGTTTCTTGGCCAGAGAGGATTAGGAAGACATAGTTTCATTGAGTTCCAACCTTAATTTTTTCAGTGAAGTTAACAGTCAAAAGTACCCATTCACTGAAAGTTTCAGGGGATGGTTGAAAAGCAGTGATCTTTTTCTTGCTGCAATTTTTTGGAGGATGTAGACTTGAATTAAACCTATTGCTACGTCCACGGCTGCTCTGTCAAGGTTGGCTCAGTGCTACGGAGTAAATGATCTATGACTATCTCAAGATGCCTTCAGTTCCTTTTGCCCATTGAAGTCAAATTTCTCTTCTTTCTCTAAAGGAAAAGCAAAGGACCACGTTCTTCTCAATTTTCTATTTATCAATCAATGCAGGAAGTCTTATTTCCACAATCGTTACTCCCATCCTGAGAGGTATGCATGACTTTTGAAGTCAGTATCAAAGTTCAGAAATCAACTTGGAAGGTTTTGATTGAATGTTAAAACAAATCAAAGTCTTTGATCAACATCCTGATTGAAAACAAAATGTAATATTGAAGCCATTTGCAAATAATTTTGCATTCTTAATTTTCTGGATGCATTGAATAAAAGATGCTGATTAGTGAGACCCAGTATCATTGATTTATTTTTAATCGATGGTTTGATTATTACTCCATTCGTTAGTTTTGATAGAGGGATAAAACAACATACCTTGATCTCACCAGAAACATTGATTATAAATATTTCTTTGGTACAGAAAGAATGCTGTGTGACTTGTTGAATTTCTCCAAAACTTATGTGTAAACTATAAAGCAACATTCAGAGCCGTAGATGAATTTGATCATCACTGATCTTCATCTCCCCCTCTCAAACCTCCCGCTGAACAAAAATCCATCAAAGGTGTAAAGATCAGAAAATGAAAACAAAATAACTTTGACATAGGTTGTGCCTGTGGGAAGAGAAAGAGAATTAATGGTTTGCATTGGTTACCTTTCAATGTCTGCACTTACCTCTCTAGCCTTTAAGGAGGGCCTTCTGGATTTCCCCAGTCTCTATATAGAAAACGGCAGAGAGAATGGTCTCTGATTAGATGGTTTGCTCCTTGCTGAGGATACTTACCACCACCAACCCTTTGAAGATGTTCCCTTAGTTAGGCGATGTTCTAAACACAAGGGTAGACAAGCCTGGTGGAGCAATGTCCTTGTTATTGAACTCTTAAAGCTACTAACATCAAGATTTTACAATTCCCAGCATAGCGTTCAACCTTTACTATTTTCTCAGCAGTCTCCTCTGGCCTTACAACCTTTGGAGAACAGCAATTCTGGGCCCCTAGATGCCTCTGGGTTTGATTGGTCCATTAGAGTGATCATGTCTTCTGTGCCTGGGTCCTGAGTTCCATTACCCCATCTGGGGATGATTTGTCATTGTTATGTTTAGATTATCCCTGTTGCTAGTGACTCCGATCTGGCCTCTCTCCAAGGGTAGTAGATCCAGCCACCACCCCCCCCCCCCCCCCACCTCCACCACCACCCCACACCCCTCAAGCTAAGTGCTAAGCTAAGCACAATACTCCAGATGTGGTCCAAGCAGAGCTCTGTATAAATGTCTTGGCAATCTTGTCTTCCAGCTTCCCTCTCTCAAAAAAATCCTGATGATTAGCATTATTATTGCATTTTGTATCCAACCCTGAAACACTGTCATGAATAATTGTTACGGCTGTTTACTCTTACGTGATTTGTAATTTTAGGACAAAAATGTGGGCACGTCGCACAAGCGTGTTATCCTCTGGCTTTTGGCATCCCGGGGGCACTGATGGCAGTCGCTCTGTGTAAGTCTTGTTAATTCCCGGCTCCATGGAATTTTGATGTGTTGCTTCAAACTTTCACTTTGAGAAACAAATATTCACTGCAGGGTAAATAATGTTACTGGATGTAATGACTTTTGCTCATGGTACGACATCTAATAATTTATCTTATTTTCATGAAGTGTACAATCACTTTCCATGCATTAGGGGTGCCAATGGGATAGGGTGATCCAGATACCTCCATGGATGGAAGACTAGGCTCCTGCCAATCTGGTATTCAAGCTTCCCGGTCAAAATAAATCCCGATGTTGGGGAGTGGTGGGAAGGGTATTTGATTGGGTGGTTGCAGGACATTTAGATCTTGTGATTTATTTATGTCCGAGAAACATTGAATAGCTTTCTTTTGCACGCAATTGGAAGTCTAGCTGAGAGTCACCATGGTCTGGTGCCGTTTTATCAGAGGGAAAAAGTAAAGGAAGTCCCTTCAGAGACAGTGAGCGGTTGGGGATCTCCATGTAGCTGCCTGCTCTCCATCCCATCTCCTTGACCACAGGTTCCCATTCCCGCAAGTTAGAGGCAGGAGCTCACTGAGTGTGGCGTCTGCCCTGCACAGCTACTCCACTTGCCTGCCCATCACTGTACCTCTGTAGCTGGAAACTCACCCCTCCCCACCCCATCCCAACTGCTTCTCTGCTAAAGAAGACCCAACAACATATGATGAAACTTCCAGGAGAACCCCCAATCAGAATTGGGAGCCCTTTCATAAGGGATGTCTCAGCAGTCGAAAGGCAGATGTAAAACCAGAGAAGAGGCTGGTGGATAAACTTGGCAGGTTGCAGCATCTGTGGAAAAAGAAAATGGGTTAAGCTGTTAACACCTTGTATTCATCTGAGCACACTCCAACCAGATGCCATTGACATAAACTTTTCCAAGGTCTGTTAACCCCCTCCTCCCAAGATCTCTCTTTCTCCATCCCTCTATTTCCTTTCCTCCAGCTCCTACCCCCTTCCCTTCTATCAAAGAGCAATCCTTTCCCATCACCTCAGCCTTTTCTCTTCTACCCTCCCCCCTGTATTTACCAATGGCCTCCTACTAGTTAGTCTGTCCTCTTCCCGTGCCCTCTCCTCTCCTCCTCCCTTTTCCCCTTTTTATTCAGATATCTATCTATTTTTTCTTATTCCCTTTTTGTTATCCTTCCTCTACCTGCTGCGTGACCTGCTGAGTTTCTCCAGCACGTTTGTGCATTGCACTCAACCCCAGTATCTGCAGACTTTCTTGTTTAACTGCGTCAAGGTGTTGGCTCGATGGGTCTGGTGAAGATTCAGACAAAGCATTCTTTACGATGCAGGTGAGGGGTTAGGACAAAGGTAAATAATGAAAGGGATGATGGTGAATTTAAATTTTAAATTTAGACATACAGCACAGTAACAAGCCATTTTGGCCCATGAGTCCATGCCACCCAATTTACACCCAATTAACCTACACCCCTTGGTATGTTTCGAATGGTGGGAAGAAACCAGTGCCCCTGGGGAAAACCCACACAGGGAGAATGTACAAACTCCTTACAGACAGCATGGGATTCGAATCCCGGTCCAAATCATTAGTGTTGTAAAGACGTTGCGCTAACCGCTACTCCACCGTGTGTAACTGTGAAGATTTAAAAGATCAAACAGGTAATAAAATACAAGATGGACCAGAAATTGTGTCATGGGGAACAGTAGAATTATTGACTTATTTTCATTTGTTCACCAGATCAAGCTATTTTGAGATGAGCTTTATTTTCTGTCCGTGATGATGCTCCCAAAGGCTGTTGGGAGGGAGTGCCAGAATTTAGATCCAGTCCGAATAGAGGGCCAGTGTTATCCAGCCAAGCTCGGGTGGTACCAGACTTGGGAGGGGGACCTGCAGACATCAGGTGTTTCCTGTGGCGTAGGTACTGGGAGTAGCCTGGGTGAGTGACTGCTATACATATTGTAGAAGTTGAATACAGCAGGCATAGTGGGTTGGTGCTGGAGGGAACAAATGTTGAGGATGCTGAATGAAATGCGAGTCAAGTAGGTTGCGTTGTCCTGGAAGATATTGAGTTGTATTAGAAGTATTTATGCAGATGATTATCAAATAAATCAAAGCACATCAGATGTGTTAACCCGTTCTTCAATCTTGTGTTGAGCTGCATGGACACTCTTCAAATCCAATCATTATAATCTATTAACCATATCATTCTTTGTTTTCAGTTGTATTTATTGGAGGAAGTCCCTTGTACAAGAAGACTTCTCCGCAGGGAAATGTTGTGCTTAAAGTTGTAAAGTGCATTTCAGTAAGTAACTCATCAACTACTCCAGAGCAGCGCAGCAGTGTTCTTCAAAAGGATGCTCACACAAATACTTAGGCTTTCCTCTCAATGTGTTTTGGCCGTTGCATGCACAAATTGGGAATTATTTTTTAAGAATTTTAAATTACATAACATTGATTATAATATTGATACAAACATCACATGATTAAATAAAACCTCAACCACCCCACTAACACCCACCCTCCTCCCCTATCCACCTACAAAGAAAGAAAGAAGGAGATCTTCAATAAAGGCAATCATAATCAACTTTTTAGCTGCGGAAGTAGAGACATCCACAGAGATCAAATTTTAACGCCATGTATATTTAAATATGGCTCCACACTTTTGCAAAAAAAAAAGATTTTTATCTCTCAAATTATACATTATCTTTTCTAAAGGAATACAAGCTATCATTTCATTATGCCATCTTTTCATACTTAAAACCAAATCAGATTTCCATGTAATAGCTAAACAAATTTTAGAAACAGCCAAAGCCAAATGTAATAATTCAATTTGATACATAGACAATCTCAACCCTAAGGCAGTTGATTTAATATCCCCAAATAAAAATAACAATGGATCAAATGGTACATTCACTTTTAATACCTGATCTAAAAACGATTTAATTTGTAACCAAAATTTTTTTAACCTTAAAACAAGTCCAAGTCAAATGGAAAAAAGTACCTATTTCCTATCCACACCTAAAACATAAATCTGAAGAACTAAGTTCAATTTTTAAAAAATTTCTGAGGAGTTAAATACAATTGGTGTCAAAAATTATGTTGTACCAATCTATATTGTACGTTTATAACCTTAGTCATACTGTCTTTACACAGGTTTCTCCAAACACTCTTGTTTCTATTCAAATCCAATTCCCATTTCACCTTTGATTTATAAACATCCAGTTTAGGCATTTTATTTTGTAATAGCGTATACATCTCAGAAATAAATGTACTTGAATCTTACTTAGTAAGTAATAATTCTAAAGGAGATTGCCTAGATAATTTTAAACTATGACCTCATTTCTCCAACAAAATGTTTTTTAACCAGGTAATAACAAAAAAAGTATTCGAAGAGACTTGAAACTTTTCTTTCATTTGATTTAAGATAAAAATCTCCCTTCTTCAAAACAATCTTCAAATTTTTTAATCCCCATTTGATTCCATATTTTCAAAAACTGATTATTACAGTAAAAGGAAAGAGTTTATTCTGATATAAAGGCATTTTCGCTGAAATCTTTTCTTTCCCACCTATCTGATAATCAATTTTATTCCATATTTCAATTAAAAGTTTCAAAATTGGTGGATCTATATCAGTTAATAATTTTGAATTCCATTTATAAATAAATTCAACCATAAACTTCTCATCAATTTTATCCAACTCTATTTTAGCCCAAACAGAACACTTACTCATATCAAACATTTCAATTCGGACTTATAGGAGGGAGAGATTGATTGATAGAACTAAACAAAAATACTATGAGTTGGGGAATGGGTGCATAAGTTTTTGGCTTGGCAATTGAAAATGGAGCAAGCATTGAGAGTTATTACTGCTGTTAAAAAGAATTTGAAAACTACTTATAAACCACAAGATATGAATGATTCTTTTAGAGAGTATTATACTAAATTATATTCATACCAATCATTGAATAATGAAGAGGACATTGATGATTTTTTGCAAAAACTTCAACCACCATCTTTGAATTGCCAAGCTTGGAAAGATATAGATTCTGCATTTACATTGAAAGAAGTTATTAAAGCTTTAAATTCTATGCAAAATGGGAAATCTCCTGGAGAGGATGGATTTACGTCTGAATCATAAGTAACATTGAAAAATTTATTGATGCCTTTATTAATGGAAGTAATAAAACAAGTAACTGTAACTTGTTCTTTACCTGAATCTTTTCCCAATGCTGTAATAACAGCAATACCTAAGAAAGATAAAGACATTGAAACCGGAATCTTATAGACTTATATCACTATTAAATGTTGATTATAAAATTGTGGCTAAGCTTTTGGCAAATAGAGTAAGTGAATATTTACCTGAGTTGGTCCATTTAGATCAATCTGGAATTATTAAGAAAAGATAGTCTGCTGATAATGTGGCTAAATTAATAGTTCTCAAAGACAATTGGTCCCAGCATTAGTTTTGTCGTTAGATGCAGATAAAGCTTTTGATAGATTGGAATGGAACTATTTGTTTAGAGTTTTACAAAAAATTCAATTTGGCTCAAGGTTTATTAATCTGATTAAAGCTTTATATAGAAATCCTATGACTAAAGTAGTTACTAATGGACATCTTTCTTCATCTTTTCCATTGACATGATTGGCTAGACAAGACTGTCCTTTATCTCCTGCATTGTTTGTTTTAGCAATTGAACCATTGGTGCAATTAATAAGACAAGATGTTGATATTAAAGGGATTAAAGTGAATAAAGAGGAATATAAAATTAGTCTTTTTGCAGATGATGTGTTAATTTATATAATAGATCTGGATAATTCTTTAGTTTCATTATATAAACATTTACAAGATTATGGAAGAATATCAGGACATAAAATTAATTGGCCCATCATCCCCACAAAAGTGAAGCTATGCCACCAGTAGAAGGAAATTATGATCATTGTAAGGATGTAGCTCAATTTAGATGGACAAATAACCTGGGAGTGTGACTCAGAATTGAAATGGTTGGCCACTGGGAGATCCCTGTTGTTGCGAAAGAGTGGAGGTGCTGAGCGAAGCGATCTTCCGGCCTGCGACCAGTCTCTCTGATGTAGAGGATGCCACAAAGAGTACATCAGATTCACTTTAAAGGCCTGTTTGGAGTCCCAGACCGTGGTGAGCAAGGAGGTGTGGGTGCAAGTGTTGCACCTCCTGCGGGTACAGGAGAAGGTGCCGGGGGTGCAAAGGGTGGGGAGGGACGAGTGCACAAGGGAATTGCGGAGGGACCGGTCCCTGCAGAAGGCTGAGAAGGGAGGAAAAGGAAAAATGTGTCTGGTGGTGGGATCCTGTAGTAAGTGCCAGAAATTATAGAAGTTCTGGCACTTACCACAGGATCCTACCACCAGACATATTTTTATTACATCTAAGTGCCTATCCAAGAGTAGTTTGAATGTCCCTGTTGTTCCATTCTCCACCACCATCCCCAGCAATACATTCTAGACACCCATCACTCTCTGTGTAAATAAAAACCTCTGGTATCTCCTCTAAACTTTCCTGGACTCACCTTAAAAAGATGTCCTCTGGTACTTGCTATTGTCGCACTGGAAAAAAGGGGTGGCTTCCCACCCTATCTAAGCCCCTCATAATCTATTAAATCCCCTCTCAACATTTGTTACCCTGGATGAGTGACCTTCATCACTCAAGGTCCGAGATCGGTCAACCTTGCTTCATAAGACGTGTTCTCCAATCCCATCTACATTCCGGTAAATCTCCTCTGCACCTTTTTGAAAGCATTTACATCCTTCCTGTAATAAGAAGACAAGAATTAAAGGCAATGCTCCAAGTGTTGTCTGACCTAAGTTTTATAAAGCTGCAATGTTATCTCACAGCTCTTGACCTCAGTCCCCCAACCAACGAACCACACCTGTGCCTTCTTAACCATTCCAGCAACTTGCTTGGAAGCCTTGAGGTTTCAATGGACCTGGACCTCAAGATCCCACTGTTCTTCCACACTTTTAAGAATCCTTTCATGAACCACATGCACTGTCTTCAAGTTTGACCTTCCAAAGTGCATCACTTCACACTTATCTGGATTGAACTCCATCTGTCCCTTCTCTGCTCAACTCTACATCCTTTCTCTATCCTATTGTAACCTGCAACAACCTTCTACCTTCTCCACAACACATCCAAGCTTTGTATCATCAGCAGACTGGCTGAGTTAAACTGAGCTCTGATGAGATTGCACATAATAAAGGTCTGGTTGAGACAAACGCAATAGCAAATTACTAGATCAAATTCTGGGATATTAGCTCTCCTATCTGTAAAGGTTAAACACACCAAGCCTATGCCCTTGAGAATGAAATCTTCTTGAAGCATATATAATTCTTACAGGTTTCATCAAGAAGATACATGTTTGTTTGCATGACTAAGGCATCTAGAATTGGGGATCACTGCTTCAGAGTAAAGGCCAGGCTTTTCCTAAGCCTCTTCGTGACGCAACCACCAGCCCACTGCAGAGGGCGATCTCTGTACCTGCAGGAAGACCACCTTAGGGGCTGACTCCACTTGGCCGACTGTCAATCAGCTGACTTGAATATAAACCTGAGCCAGTCACACAGGGAGCCACCAAGGCATGGACTGGTGTTCAGACTTTTACTGGAATAAAGCCTGTTGTACAGTCTTTAGAGTTTTGTGTTTGCTCGCTGCTATCTCACCACAGCAAGTGAATCTTTGGAATTCTCTTTCCAAAGACGCTGTGGAGACTCCATTGTTGAGAAGATTCAGGATGCAGACTGTCAATTTCTTTGTCCCTCTTGTGATCAAATGGATTGCAGACATATTGATCTGGGGAGAGTTGAAGAGAATGTGGACAACATTAAAAAAATGGGATTGGTGTGAGATTAGTGGAAACAGGTGGCTGATGGTCAGAACCGATAAAATGAGCTGAATGCTTTGACTCAATGACTGTGTAAATTTCTGAAGATTTCTCTGAAATGCTAATATTCTTACACTTCCACTTTTGTTAGAAGTGTTTCAAAGTGTATTTCTCTTTTTTCCTCAACAGTTTGCAATCCGAAACCAATTCAAACATCGCAGTAAAGAATACCCCACAAGAAAGCACTTTATGGACTGGGCTTCAGATCGATATGATGTACGTTTCTGGAAATAACTTTATTTCCATTTAAATATTGAATTGCAGAGGGTAAGGGAGACTATATGGCCCATCATTCCCATGAGATCCCTATGAAGGAACTGCCCCATTCTGCTCTTCTTGCACATGTAATTGTGTAATCCCCATTAATGCAGTTGTTAAATACCTTCCTGCCTTCTCTTCAGCAATGTTTTTGAGATCAACCAAAAATTAAAAACTCCTGTGGGTAAATGAGGAGTCTGTGAATGTTGGAGAATTGGAACAATGCACCAAGTGGTGAGGGAACTCAGCAGGGCAGCATCCATGGGAAGCAATTGGCGGTCAATTCAGCAAAGGTTAAGCACCTTCACTCTGCTTGCTCTCACAATAAGGACCTCCCAGCGCCCAGCCACTTTAATTCCACATCCCCATTGCCACATGGACACATCTAGCCTAATGCATTGCTAAACTGAGGCCATCCACAAATTGGAGGAATGACGCTGTGTATTCCATCTCTGCAGTCTCCAACCAAACATCAATATAAACCTCCAGTTTCAGTTAAACCCCTCTCCCTGTATCCCCCACCCCTTTTTTCTCCCCTCATCCCTCAGACTCCTTTCCTCTCTCTCTCTTGCCTGTCATGTACACCTGACTTCCTCCAGTTCCCCATCCCATTTCCTTCTTCTATCACAGACCATCTTCCTCAGTCTTCTTCTCCAGCTCTATTCCTCAGCTCCTTTCCTTGTTTCCTCTCTTCTATCTGTATCCACCAATCACCTGCTAGCCTGTGCCTGCCCCCATATCTTTTTTAGGCATTTGCCTGATCTTTGGTATCCCTGATTAAGGGCTCAAGCCTGAAATATCGACTACTTATTGCTTTCCACGGATGCTGCCAGACCTGTGTATCGCTCAATATCACTTGCGACAATTATTTGAGATTCATGCCTCCTGTTACTCACCCCACTGCCAGTTTGTCCTTATCTCCTTCAAGCCTCATTGGTGTAAACATCTCCTTTTCTTGCCTGCAGTAATGCAGCAAAAATGTCTGTAGATTCTCCAGTCTTTCCCGAGAGCTGAGCTACGAATCATTCTGAGTCTATCCTGTAACATCCGACAGACTCTGCTCAAGGTCCTGACGCCTTTCCCAAAGTGCTCCTGAACACCTATAACCACATTGCCACGCATCGAGAGTCCACAACCTGGGGCCTGGGGTTTCAGGAGTGGAGTTCACAGCAATTGTAATTTAATCAGGAAAGCCTGCAGATGCTAGGTTTGAGTGCAATACACAAATGTTCTGGAGAAAATCAGCAGGTTATGCAACATACACAGGAAGTAAAGGGTAACCAACATTCAGATCAAAGACTGAGTGAGAAACAATAGGCTTTAATACACATTAGATTTCAGCTGCTCAACTCTGTATGCTCGAATGAATGGAAGGGGGTAAGGAGGTTGAACTTTATGGCCAGGTCATGGGGGGAGGGTTTACAGGGGATCAGTCATCAGTGGGCGGGCCAGCCACTTATATACTGAACAGCATAGAATAGTATATATATATATATATATATATGTGTGTGTGTGTGTGTGTGAGTGTGTGTGTATGTATAGTTGTCTGAATTAAAAAGCAGGGGAAGGTGGAGGGACAAGAGCACATGTTAATAGGTGGATGCAGGTGGGAGGGTAGAAGAGACAAAAAGCTGAGAAGTGATGGGAAGAGGGTTGAGGGTAGCTCTCTGATAACAGAAGGAAGGGAAGGCGGTGGGGAGCTGGAGGAAGGGAGACAGTCTATTCCACCTTGGCAGTCTCCAACCAGATGGCATGAATATTGACCTCCACTTTCTGTTAACCCCCTACCATGGCCTCTTTCTTTCTCTTTCCCTCTGTCTCCCTTCCTCCAGCTTCCCACCCCTCTCCCCACTTCAACCCTTCTCAGCTTCTACCCATTCTTCTCTATCCACCTATTAACCATATAACCATATCGTGTTATATGGCGAGCTCTCCACTGGCCACCGTGACAGAGGTGCACCAAAGAAAAGGTACAAGGACTGCCTAAAGAAATCTCTTGGTGCCTGCCACATTGACCACCGCCAGTGGGCTGATATCGCCTCAAACCGTGCATCTTGGCGCCTCACAGTTTGGCGGGCAGCAACCTCCTTTGAAGAAGACCGCAGAGCCCACCTCACTGACAAAAGGCAAAGGAGGAAAAACCCAACACCCAACCCCAACCAACCAATTTTCCCCTGCAACCGCTGCAACCGTGTCTGCCTGTCCCGCATCGGACTTGTCAGCCACAAACGAGCCTGCAGCTGACGTGGACATTTACCCCCTCCATAAATCTTCGTCCACGAAGCCAAGCCAAAGATATAACAATTACAGTAAGGAAACAGGCCATATCGGCCCTTCTAGTCCGCATCAATTTAAGTGAACTCCACAAATCCCACAGAATGTGGGAATAAGCTATTTCCCAGCTTGGCTCTCGTGATTTTGATGCTCCCTTGAAGACTTCCTTTGTTCATTATGCTTTTCTTTGAAGTGTGACAGAATGCCAGCTGAAACATCTAACGCACAAGACCAACAATGTTAATGAAATGTCATTTCATCATCCACAATGTATGAAAATGAATTGGTAACAATCTGAAGCTGAGCACATAATGGATGCACTAGGATGGCCTGTTCCCTTCCATTGAATCCTTTCCGTTAAAAATCTAAAGTTGTTTTACTTCTTGTCTGTTAGCCTATGCTCCTCTCCCTTCCCCTTCCTCTCACCCTCCCCCCCATCTTTTTATTCAGGCATCTACTCATTTTTTCAGATTCCTGATGAAGGGCTCAAACCCAAAATGTTGGTTACCCTTCCTTCATATTGATGCTGTGTGACCTGCTGGGTTTCCCCAGCATGTTTGAATACTGTAGGAATTGGAATTTGCCAGGTTCAGGAGGGGCGGGGTAACCCTTTGAAGTTTTGGATAGAACGACCATCACTTACTTTTGTGGATAACCAATGAACTGTTGCTGGGACTCATCCAGGTCGGGCAGCATTTAGTGGAAGCAGCCAGTCGACATTTCAGATGGTGTCGCTTTCCGGAGACCATCTGGGCAGAGGCAGTTTGTGTGAGGAACTCAGCAGGTCAGACAGCATTAGTGGGAGGTGGGGGCAGGGGAGTTTTTGGCCATAGCCTTTCATTAGGAATAGAAAGAAGCATAAATAAAAGAGGGGAGGGAAGTAGGGAACATAGGATGGCAGGTGATAATGGGGGGGGGGGGTGAAGAAATGGGAGAAAATGTGAGAAGCCAGCAGGTGATAGGAGGAAAGAAGGGAGGGAGGTGGGGGGCTGGGGAAGGAAAGTATGGTTGACGAGCAAGTAGAGAGTGTGAGGGAGGGGAACGAGAACGTGAGGATGGATAAATAGAGAAAGTATGGGGGAGGGGGATTTGGAGAAAACAAAGGTGCAGGGTGTTTCTGGAAATCAGAGGTCAATATTGATGTGGACTGTTTGGAGATTGCTAGGACAGAATAGACGGTGTCATTCTCTAATTTGTGAGTGGCCTCAATCCAACAGTACAAGATGTTATGGACAGGCATCTCAGTGTGGTAATGAGGTGTGGAGTTGAAGTGGCTGTCCTCTGGGAGGTCCTGAATGTTACAGTAATTAATGAAGAGCTTTCCCCCCGATCTGTGACCAGACTCCTCGATGCAAAGGAGGCTCCACTGGGCACAGGGACAATTTGAGGTGTATTTCAGGAAACCAGAGATTGGTAAAGGAAATAATGTGCTGCCTTCTCACTGTCTCTTCTCTTCGTCAACCCATTTAGGAACATCTGATTTTTCAGATCAAGATGGTGTTGAAAGTCCTCTTCCTGTACATCCCTCTTCCTATGTTCTGGGCTTTGTTTGACCAGCAGGTAAGATGGTAGACTTTGAAGTAATCTATGTAAAAGTGGATAAAGGAAATAAAAGCACAATTAGGCCATTTGACCCCCTTGTCTACAATGCTATTAAATCTGATCATGGCTGATCTTTCTCCTCAGTGCCACTGCCCTACATTAACCCCATTTTCCTTGATTTCTAAGAATCAAAAAAATCCACCTGAACCTTAGATGTGGCAATGAATTAGCCTCCATAGTCCTCCTATGGGCTAAATCCATAGTCTCCTGTGGGCTGAATCCATAGTCCTCCTGTCAGCTGAATCCACAGTTCCCCTATGGGCTGAATCTATAGTTCTCCTGTGGGCTGAATCCATAGTCCTCCAGTGGGCTGAATCCATAGTTGCTCTGTGGGCTGAATCCATAGTCCTCCTGTGGGCTGAATCCATAGTCCTCCTGTGGGCTGAATCCATGGTCTTCCTGTGGGCTGAATCCATAGTTCCTCTGTGGGCTGAATCCACTGTCCTCCTGTGGGCTGAATCCATAGTCCTGCTGTGGGCTGAATCCCATAGATTTCCTACTCCATTTTGTTGTAATCTAGTTTCAAGAGATACATTCCCTGTTCTGCATCTCAACCATTTTCTGTGAAATGGAGATAATGAGACTTGCTCCTCCCTCTCTGAAGAAGGAGGTTTCCCCCAAGTTCCAGACTGGATATTTTACTGATAAATTTATAATCTCCAATGTGTCATGTCTCCAAATGTCTCAACATCCTTACTTGTTTCGACAGGGTTCGAGGTGGACTTTGCAAGCTATTACAATGAATGGAAATTTTGTAAGAACATTAATGAACAATTTTACAATATTTAATATCTTTTATTTCCATTGGGACTGATGGTTATCAGTAAATGTTTTCTTGTCTTTAGGGAGGCATTGATATTCAGCCGGACCAGATGCAGGTAGGTAAATTTCACTCTCTAGTGAGTTTTGTGTGTCACATTCGGTCTTATAGACAAAGGATCTAATTGGTGTTTGTCCTGGTTTTTAATCTAGACTGTTAACCCAATCCTGATTCTGATTCTGGTTCCAATTGTTGACACAATCGTCTACCCTTTGATTGCAAAATGCAAATTAAACTTTACGTAAGTACAACAACCTGCTCCAACCTACCCCAGACTCACTCTCTTTTCCCTGCTTCTGTCAATTGTATGAACCTGAGAACATGAACCTCCAGATTCAAGGTCAGTTTCTTACCTGCAGTTACCAGACTCTTGAATGGACCTCTCATTGGTAAAATATGATTTCCTTGTCTAACAGTACTTTTCTCTGCACCCTGCACTTTGCCCTCGTAACACCACACCCTGGACCCTTTGACTTACTGTCACGTGACAACATGAACGTTTGCTTTATTATTCCACTACTGCTACTAAATCTGAGTTGACTTGTCTAACTACCTCACACAACAAAGCCTTTCAGTGTCCTGGTACACGTGACAATGAACAGTTTTGTTCAATGATCCTCGGGTTGTTGGTGGACATTTCAGAGTGTGGGGCACGGGAATGATTTGAAGGACTGCAGTGGACTCTGGGTCAAGGTAATTTGGAAATATGAAGATAATCCTGGCTATGCCTTTTTTCCATTCAGTTGGCACAGTAATCCTAATATAAGTAAAGTGACATCACTTAACTCTTCATCTTACCCTGGCCCATCCTCCTCATATTTCTTCTTTAATGATAAGTTCAAGCATTTTCCCAACTACAGATATTAAACTAACTGGCCTATAGTTCCCTGCCTTTTGCCTACATCCTTTTTAAAATTGTGGCATGACATTTGCCATCTTCCATTCCACTGGGACCTGTCCAGAGAATTTTGGTAAATAATCATCAAAGCCTCTACTATAACTTCTGCCATTTATTTCAGGTCCCTGGGATGCATTCCATCAGGGCTAGGGAACTTGTATATTTTTATACCCACAGGTTTGCACCCCTTCACACCCATAACATCTTTTTTTGGTATCTTCGACGTGTCCTCCACCGTGAAGACTGACACAGAATAGAGATTCAAAGCCTCAGCCATTTCCTCATTACCCAATATTAATTCCCCCATCTCATCTTCCAAGAGATCAATCTTTACCTTAGGCACCTTTTCCACTTTGTGTAGCCTCTGTCATTCATGGTTGACGATGGATTCTGCACCTCTGGTGGTAGCTGAAGTAGCTTCTCCAGGGTGCAAGCCAGGGCAGAGTTTATAGCCCCCTCCCCCCCATGCTAATGACAGGTGCAAAGGAACACTGAAATTCAATACCGATACAGTTTGGTGTCAGCAGCATTGCAGGAGTTGCCATGCTGGTGCTGGGTATAGCAGTCAGCCGCCTTCAGGACTCCGACTCCGGATTTTTCCTCAGGGTTTACTCCCAAAGCCTTTCCCGTGAGCAGTTATAGCCACAAGGCAGTGGAGGTTTGAAATTGGAGTTTTCCCTCTCCTAGATGAGTTACCGCCCATGGTTAGTGAGCCCCCTCTGTCCGGAGCAACTTTTTTCAGGGCACCAGTGGCCCACCTTTGCTCTTTCTGTCAGGGAGAACAGCTACACCAGGCATAAGAACTATGTCACATGTGAAGACCAGGAGCTGGACTTGGTTGCCCAAGGCTGTTTGAGCTGCACACAATGAAGAGTAGCAGTGGGAGGTTCGACCCCACTACCACCCTTCAGCTATGACAACCTTTAGAGCTTTTTATAATTATAAAATCTTATACTGTCCATTTTTTGGTATTTTTTTTCCATAACCTACCTCCCCTCTCTTTATTGCTCACTTCATGATTTTTTGTTGCTTTAAAATTTTCCCAATCTTCTAGTTAAACACTACTTTTGGCAATTTTGTACTCATAACCTTTTCATCTGATGCCTTCCTTTATTTTCTTAGATATCCAAGACTGGCTGTCCCCACCCTCACTGTCCTTGTTTTTAACCGATTTCTCCTGACCTCTCATCCTCCCCCTTTCGATTTTCCTGGCATAGTGATGCTTTGGGAAGTATGGCCTATGCTCTGAAATATCCACTATCTGCCTGAATTGAATTGATGAAGAATTATTCTGCCAGGACAGACAGCATCCATGAGTAGAAATGGTCAGTCATCATCTTAACGAGACTAAGATAGAATACGTGAAATTACATCTATAAAGGAGGAAAAGAGCTGAGGTAGGGGGCCCAGAGGTGATAGAGTGTAGGACAGAAGGTGAAGGAGATGGGGAGATAAGTAGAGGGAAAAACATTAGGAAAGTTAATGTGGTGGGAGGGGGTGATCAAAGTCAGAGAGACAAGGGGTAGGTAAAAATGAGATGGAAATGGTAATCCAGATGGGGGTCTTATAATCGGTGGAGGAACTCAGCAGAAGGAGGAGGGGAAGAAAAGTTAGAGTGGGGGAAGATAAGTGAGAACAGGAGTAGAAAAAGAGGACTGGAAACAGTGGGATGAGATGGAGGTGAGGGCTGACGAGAACATGGAAAGAATTAAAAGAGATGAATATATGAATGTAAAGGAGTGGTTGATGGTCAGCACAGAATCGGTGGGCTTGGATGCCTGTCACTGGGATGCAGGGTTGTATTGAAGAGCCTGTTGTAGCAATTGAGGCAGAGTCCGCACTGAGCAGAAGGGCCTGTCTCTAGGTGGTAGGGTTCTATTGAAGAGTTTGTTTATACTGTCCACTTTTAAATTGTAAATAGGAATTGAGACCAAGGTCTGGCTGGGACATGGCCCATCTCTGGGTTGTAGGGTTCTGGAATATAGAACATCACAGTACTGTACAGGCCTTTCAGCTCATAATGTGCTAATCTATGGAAACCTACTCCACTACAATCTAACCCTTCCCTCCCTCAACCCTATCACCTTTTTTTTACATCCATGTGTCTATCTAAGTCTTTTGAATGTCTCTATTGTACCAGCCTTCACCACCTCCCCTGGCAATCCATTCCAGGCACCCACCATTCTCTGTGTAAAAAAAAACTTACATCTGCTATCTCCCCTGAATTTTCCTTCACTCAGCTTAAGCAGGGGACTTCTGGTATTAGCTATTATTTTCTTTGCTTTTTTTTTCTACTGGAGTTTGTTTTTAGTGTCCACTTTTAAATGGTAAATAGAAATTTTTTAAAATTAAAAAAAAAATTTTCACACTATGAACCATATTAACCAAAATACGCACAAACATTTCCCTCTTGAATATACACAGTGTCATTTTCTCCCCTTTTCCCCCCTCTCTTCCCTCCCTCCTTCCCACCCCCCTCCCAACCCACTAAATGTTCAACATATACAATACAATAAACCCATTAAACAATGTCATCACACAATGAAAATAAACTAGAAAATTGTGTCATCTACTTTTACACACTGGGTCAGTTCATTTTGTCTTCTTCTCATTCTATTATTTTAGGGGGTGGAAGTCCGCAGTAGGCCCTCTCTGTTGTATTCCATGTACGGTTCCCAAATTTGTTCAAATACTGTGGCTTTATTTTTTAAATTATATGTTATTTTTTTTCCAATGGAATACATTTATTCATTTTTATGTGCTATTGCTGTATTCTCAGACTCTCTTTTGATTTCCAAGTTGACATTATACATTTTTTTTTGCTAATAAATCTTTTTTGTGCTTCATCCAAATCGAGGCCTAGTTCTTTACTTCTTATATTACTTAGAAGAAAGATCTCTGAATTTTTTGATATGTTGCTTTTTGGGATTTTATTTAATACCTGATTTAGATCTTCCCAAAACTTTTCCACTTTCTCACATGCCCAAATTGCATGTACTGTTGTTCCCATTTCCTTCTTACAGCAAAAACATCTATCTGATACTGTTGGGTCCCATTTATTTAACTTTTGGGGCATTGTGTGTAGCCTGTGTAACCAATTATATTGTATCATGCGTAACCTTGTATTTATTGTATTTCTCATAGTTCCGGAGCATAGCTTTTCCCATTTTTCATTTTTTATCTTTATGTTTAGATCTTGTTCCCACTTTTGTTTGGGTTTACAGCTTATTTCATCATTCTCTTTCTCTTGCAGCTTGATGTACATGTTTGTTATAAATCTTTTAATTATCATTGTGTCTGTAATCACATATTCAAAGTTGCTTCCTTCTGGCAATCTCAGCCTGCTTCCCAATTTCTCCTTCAATTAGGTTTTCAATACATTGTACTGTGAGTTATTCCATATTTAAACTTCATTTGTTCAAAAGATAATAAATTATTTCCCAAAAAACAATTTTCTATTCTTTTGATCCCTTTTCTCTCCCATTCTCTAAAGGAAAGGTTATCTATTGTGAAAGGGATTAGTTGATTTTGTGTCAATAATAATTTTGGTAGTTGGTAATTAGATTTTTCCTTTCTACATGAATCTTATTCCAAATGTTGAGCAGATGGTGCAGTACTGGTGAACTTCTATGTTGCACCAGTTTTTCATCCCACTTTTCAAGTGTATGTTCTGGTCCTTCTCCCCTATTTTATCTAGCTCTAACCTGGTCCAATCTGGTTTTTCCCTTGTTTGATAAAAATCTGATAGATATCTTAATTGTGCTGCTCTATAATAATTCTTAAAGTTTGGTAGCTGTAAGCCCCCTTGTTTGTACCATTCTGTTAATTTATCTAGCGCGAAAGAACCTCGGTTTCCCCTCTTTCCATAAGAATTTCCTTATTACTTTCTTTAGATCATTGAAGAATTTTTCTGTTAAGGGAATTGGTAACGATTGAAATAGGTATTGTATCCTTGGGAAGATATTAATTTTAATGCAATTTACCCTTCCTATCAGTGTTAGTGGTAAATCTTTCCAATGTTCTAAGTCATCTTGTAATTTCTTCATTAATGGCTGATAATTTAATTTGTATAGATGGCCTAGATTATTATCTAGTCTAATACCTAGGTATCGGATTGCTTGTGTTTGCCATTTAAATGGTGATTCTTTCTTAAACTTTGTGAAATCCGCATTATTCATTGGAATGGTAAATAGAAATTGAGGCAGTGTCCATGCGGGCACAAGAGCTTGTCTCTGGATGAAGGGTCCTATTGAAGAGTTTGTCATCGGAATCGAGGCCGGGTCCGCGCAGGAACAAGGACCCACTTCTGGGTGCAAGGGCTCTTTTAATTTTTAATTTAAAAAAAATTTAGACATGAAGCATGGTAACAGGGCCTTCCGACGCAAGACCCCATGTCACCTAAATATCCCAATTAACCTACAACCCCCGAATGTTGTGAAGGGTGGGAGGAAACTGGAGCACCCAGAGAAAACTGATGGAGATCCAGAGAATATGTAGAAACTCCTTACAGATAGTGCCAGGTTCGAACCTAGGGCAATGGCGTTGTAATAGTGTTGCACTAACTGATATGTTAACTGTGCTGCCCTAACCCAGGGCCTGTCTCTGGGTGCAGGGTTCTTTTGAAGAATTTGTTGTAGGAATCGAGGCAGGGTCCAAATGGGACAAGGGCCTGTCTCTGGGTAGTACATACTGTGGGGTCAATAGGTACTTTCAAGCTGCCTTGTAAGATGGGTTTAACTAGGCAATTTGCCCGGTTAGCACCACACTCACAAGACAGTTTGAAAGGATCCGACCCGGTCAGTGAGCTCCAAAATCAACGGGGTCCCTGCCCTACCTCGGAGGTAGTCAGGAAACCCAATTAAACTTACCTAGGTCTCGACCACTAGCAGCTTGAAAAGTAAAATGGCCGACCCAGTTACTCCTGTGATGTCAGTGCTGGCATCACAAGGAAACCCCTGCCGAAGTGTCTGTTGTGATCAAGGGGTGGGAGGCGGTCATTGCCACGGGGGAGCCACAAATGGGGGGGAGTGAGGTCACTGACATGGGAGGAGAGGTTGCTGCCGGGGTGGGGGGGACAGAGGGGTCGCTGCGATCTTTGGGGGCAGAGGGATTGCTGCAATCAGTGGGGGCAGAGGGGTCACCATGATCGGCGGGGGCAGAGCGGTCAGTTGCCACGGGATGGGAGGAGCATGATTGATGGTGGAGGGGTGACTGACAGCTGGTGGGGTGGGAACAGAGTGGGGGGGGGGGAGACTGACCACCGACAGTTTGCGTGATACGTCACCTACCGTGTCATCGTGACATCGATTTATTGCGTTGATCCCCCCCCCCCCAGCTTGAAAGGTGCTGCTAGCACCTTTGCCCCACTATTTGCACCTGGGTCCCTGGAGGGCAGCCAGGAGCCGCAGCATGAAAATGCCTACTGACACAAAGATTTTGATTCTGCCTCAGGCCCTTGCGAAGGATGACGGTCGGTATGTTTCTGGCAGCTCTGGCCTTCATTGCTGCTGCATTGGTCCAGATTCAAATCGACGTGAGTAAATCAACACCAGAATAACAACAGAATCACAGACTCCCTAACCCTCTTCCAGTGCAAACCAGAAAGCATCTGGGACGAAGGGCATGGCCTTCGAAAAAGAAATGAGGAGTTCTTCAGGGAGCTGAATCTCTGGAATATGTTGACATGGATGGGTGTGGAGGCCAAGTCATTGGGGTAGATGTAAAGCAGACCTTGATAGGTCCTTGATTAGTAAGGATGTCAGGTTATGGTGATAAGAATGGAGTTGAGAAGAAAAATACATCAGTTGTGATGAATGGCAGAGCAGAATCAATTGGTTGAATGGCCTAACATCTTCTCTGCATCATAGTCCCTTACCTTTTCTTGCTGCCTCCTGGGGTTAACATTGAATTCAGTTATTTCAGATAATCCTTTATTACAGAGAGACAGAGGAAAACCATCCAGTTCCCATTAATACACATCTCACAATAATCCTTTATTCGAAAATTTATCCCCCGTTCCATCAACATTACCCTCTCCACTCCCCCATCCCTAGATTCTTCCCCACCTGCATATCAGAAATATTTCACTGCAAAGCAATTAACTTGCCAGCTGGTAGGTCATTGGAATGTGGAGGAAACTGGGGTCCACCCAATGGGAAACTGCTGAGTTTTCTGGGAAAAGGTGCAAACTCCACACAGAGAGCACCTGAAGCAGTGAACCAAAGGCTCCACTGGTTACTTTGGAATTATCTCACATTTCCACACACTCTCATTTCTTCTTTTCTGCTGGCAATTTGAGAGATTTGTTTGACTTCCCCTGTTTACTCTTCCTGCAGACCTGCCCCAGCCTAGTGCACCACTCATTGTCTCATTCAGTTCCTTGTGTCTCTTTCTCCCCATCTTAAACTAAGCTTTGAAAAATTCCTGTTCTAACAGAAAGCCATTGACCTGAGGCTTTGACTCTGCTTTTCCCACCTCAGGTACTGAATGTTTTCTGCTCTTGTTGAAAGTTGTGAATATTGTTTCTTGCTTCATTCATTCTCCTGCAAGAGATAGATGTTCCTCTCCCAACAGTACGCTGAAGCAGTTCAAAGTCATTTGTCTGGATGGTCACCCTAAACCTCTCCCAGGACACTAATGCTAAGAGGACTGGTGTACATGATGTCACCATCTCTCTATTCACCTAGAGTAACGTCAGTCTCCCAGATCCCATCAGGAGCAGAATCAGAAGATAAAGCGTGGATTGATTCAAAGTGTGAACATAGAACATGGATCATTTCAACCAGTACAGGCCCTTCAGCCATTTAATGCAAATCTATCCCATAACAATCTAATTCTTCCCTACATGACACCCATAACATATTTTCCTAACTTCATCTGCCTATCCTAAAGTCTTTTCAATATCCCTATTGTACCAGTCTCCACCATCACCCCTAGCAATGCACTCTAGGCACCCACCACCTTTGTGTAAAAAAACATACCTCTCAGGTCTCCCCTAAACTTTTCTCCACTCACCTTAAACAGGTATCCTCTGGTGTTTACTATTTTCACCCAGGAAAAAAAGATGCTGACTGTTTACCATTTCTAAACCCCTCATAATCTTATGTATCTCTGGGCTTGTTCAGTGGTGTAGTGAGTAGACGAGGTCTCACACCCCTAGAGAGCAGGGTTCTATCCCAGCCACCAGTGATGCTTGCACGGAGTATGTGTGCTCTCCACATGGGTTTCCAACCCTACCCATGGAATTTCCTGTTTGCTCCCACGACCCAAAGACGAGCAGGTCCGTCTGTTGGTTGGTGCTCTTGTGGACCCCTTGTGTCGTCGAGTGGTAGAATCTTTGGAGGTGGGAATTGTTCAGAATATGGGGAGAACAAAGTGCATTAGGGCAGGGTGAAAATAAAAGCATATTCTTAGTGCTCAGCATGGATCTAGGGAGCTGATAGGCTTGTTTCTGCCCTGCACCTCACTATGATGTTAACTTAGAAAACACAAGAATGATTCTAGGCCATCCTAACTATGTTTTGCTTTTTCCTCTTTCAGAAAACTCTTCCCAAGTTTTCTGTTGGTGACCAGAGCCAAATTAAGATTGTGAACTTGGGTACCTCAACGCTCAATGTAACCCTGGATGGACCTGACAAGTCTTATGCTGTGCAGCCTTTTGAGGTATGTCCTATCAATGCCACAACTTCTGCCCATCTCTCTGGGTGTGCCCCTGAGCTCACTGAGAAGGTACATTTCAGGAGCAGCATAATGTCACCCAAGTCCCCTGAACATCCAGTTTGAGGATGTGTATCCAGAAGCAATCCTGCTATTCCATAGTACTGTAGAGCCATCAGAAACATCCTCTTTAGTCAAAGCCGAACTATTATTCTGCTGTCCTGTTGGCCTGCGCCCAGACCAGAGCCCTCCATACCTCTTCCATCCATGTACCTATCTAAATTTTTCTTAAATGTCGAAATCGAACTCTCATTCACCACCTCAGCTTGTTCCATGCTCTCACCACCCTCCTCATGAAGAAGATCCCCCCCAATGTTCCCTTTAAACATTTCACCTTTCACCCTTAACCCATGTCCTTCAGTTCTTGTTTCACCCAACCTCATATAAAAAGCCTGCTTGTATTTATTTTATCTCTACCTCTCATAATTTTGGACACCCCCATCAAATCTCCCCTCATCCTCCAATACTCCAGGGAATAAAGT
Source organism: Narcine bancroftii (assembly GCF_036971445.1). NCBI lineage: Eukaryota > Metazoa > Chordata > Chondrichthyes > Torpediniformes > Narcinidae > Narcine > Narcine bancroftii. The sequence goes on from NC_091475.1 coordinate 82,678,657, forward strand.
CCTAACCTGTCTAACCTTTTCCTATAACTCTGCTCTATTTCATCCAAGGAGTATTGTAGGAAAGGCAGAGCTTAGAGCATGGATTGGCACATGGAATTATGACATTGTGGGCCATTAATGAAACTTGGTTATAAAAGAAGCAGGACTGGCGGCTCAATGTTCCAGGGTTCCATGGATTCAGGTGCGATAGAGCGAGAGAGATGAAAGGGGGGAGGACTCGCATTGCTCGTCAGGGAAAATATCACAGCTGTGCTCAGACAGGACAGACTAGAGGACTCATCTTCTGAGGCTATATGGGTGGAGCTGAGGAACAGGAAAGGTATGACCACACTAATGGTGTTATATTGCAAGCTGCCCAATAGTCAGTGAGAATTGGAGGAGCAAATTTGAAGAGAGATGGCAGACAGCTGCAGTAAACAAAGTGGTGATTTTAACTTTCCACATGTTGACTGGGACTCCCATACTGTAAAAGGCCAAGATGGCTTGGAGTTTGACAAATGTATTCAGGAAAATTTTCTAAATCAATATATAGAAGTACCAACTAGAGAGTATGCAATACTGGATTTCCTATTAGGCAACGAGACAGGACAGGTAACAAAAGTATATGTAGGGAAACATTTTGGGTCCAGTGATCATAATGCCATTAATTTCAAGTTAATTAAGGATAGGTCTGTGATGCACGATCAATTGCACAAAGTCTGAAGTAATCGGAACTGAAGGCTTTACTATGCAAGAGATGGACAATATCTCTTGAGTTGCTGGCTCACAATAACCCGGACTCTAACTGGGGGCGGGCTTGTGGCATGACAGCCTTTATGGGGGAGAAAGGAGAGGAGTCACAAGCTGGCCAGTGAGAGTCTTCTTTGGCTTGGCTTTGTGGACGAAGATTTATGGAAGGGTATGTCCACGTCTGCTGCAGGCTCGTTGGTGACTGACAAGTCCGATGCGGGATAGGCAGGCACGGTTGCAGCGGTTGCAAGGGAAAATTGGTTGGTTGGGGCTGGGTGTTGGGTTTTTCCTCCTTTGTCTTTTGTCAGTGAGGTGGGCTCTGCGGTCTTCTTCAAAGGAGATTGCTGCCCGCCGAACTGTGAGGTGCCAAGATGCACGGTTTGAGGCGATATCAGCCCACTGGCGGTGGTCAATGTGGCAGGCACCAAGAGATTTCTTTAAGCAGTCCTTGTACCTCTTCTTTGGTGCACCTCTGTCTCGGTGGCCAGTGGAGAGCTCGCCATAGAACACGATCTTGGGAAGGCGGTGGTCCTCCATTCTGGAGACGTGACCCACCCAGCGCAGTTTGGTCTTCAACAGCATGGATTCGATGCTTGTGGACTCTGCCAGTTCGAGTACTTCAATGTTGGTGATGAAGTCAGTAGGGTCAAACAGAAAAGGTCATGTCATTTACAAAATAGTGGTTTCACCACATTCACCCCCCTTTTTAAAAGGAAGTCCCGGAGAGGGAAGTGTGTGGTGCGGTCAGCCAACCTCATAAGTTCAGTCTGTCTGGCGGCCTTCTTTGGTGTTGTGACTGGCACATCCCATCTGGGGGTCCGTGGCAGTCTCAATTGGTTCTAGCTGATCCATCTCTGGTTGGCCCAGCTGGGGTACTTGGTTGAACCGTGAGGTCTCATCAATGAAATTGATGAAGTACACATTACGGTTTGTAGAGGACAAGGCTCCTTTGAAGTCCATGCTTAGATGTTCAAAGGGGCAAGTGGCCTTGATTAGGTGTGACTGGTAGGGCTGATAAAAACGCAATTTGTACTCTGCGCAGACCTAGCAATTTTTGGTCAGTGACCTGATGTCCTCAATGGAGTTGGGGAGGTTACAGGCCTTGCTGAAATTTTAAAAATGGGTGATCCCTGGGTGGCAGAGGCCATTGAGCAGAGCCTGCAACTGGTCCATCTGCGCACTGGCACAAGTCCCCAAGACAGGGCATCCAAGGACTCGTTGAGTTTTCCAGGCCGGTACAGTATGTCATAATTGTAGGTGAAGAGGTCGATTCTCCACCTCAGGATTTTGTTGGTTTTGTTTTTACCCCACTGCTAATTGTTAAACATGAAAGCAGCTGCCCATTAGTCAGTCAGCAGGGTAAAATGCTTACTGGCAAGATAATGTCTCCAGTGCCGTACTACTTCAACAATATCCTGGGCTTCTTTCTTGATGGAGGAGTGCCGGATCTCAGGGCCCTGGAAGGTGTGTGAAAAAAACCATGGGACTGTCCGTCTGGTTAAGTGTGGAAGCCAGGGCAAAGTCTGACGCTTAACTCTCCACCTAGAACAGGATGGATGTCCACTGCATACATCGTGGCCTTTGCAGTGTCGGCTTTGATATGGTTGAATGCCTCACGAGCTTCTGCCGACAGGGGGAAAGTGGTGGCCCTGATGAGCGGTCAGGCCTTCTCTGCATCACTGGGGACCCACTGAGTGTAATAAGAGAAAAACCCCAGGCACCATTATAGGACCTTGAGGCAGTGGGGAAGAGGAAGTTCTAACAGGGGGGCGCATGCAGACAGGGTCGGGGCTGATGACTCCATTTTCCATGACGCAGACTAATATAGCCAAGTGACGTGTGCTGAAGACACATTTCCCTGTGTTATACATCAGGTTGAGGTGTTTTGTGGTGTGGAGAAATTTATGGAGGTTCCTTTCATGGTCCTGCTGATCATGGCCGCAGATGATGATGTTGTCGAGGTATAGGAAAGTGGCCCACAGCCCGTGTTCATCCACCATTTGATTTGTCTCCCTTTGAAAGATGGGCAGCCCATTCGTGACCCCAGAAGGGAGTCTCAGGAAATGGTACAGTTGGCTCAAAGCTGGTATAGTGGTGGTCTTCTGGGCTGATGGGGAGCTGGTGATAAGCCGACCTAAGGCCTATGGTGGAGAACACCCTGTATTGTGTAATCTGGTTCACCATGTCAGCTATGTTAGGCAGGGGGTATGCATCCAGCTGGGTGAACCTATTGATGATCTGGGAGTAATCGATGACCATCTGGTGTTTCTCCCCACTCTTCACCATCAATACCTGGACTCTCCAGGGGTTGTACTCTGTTTTATCACCACTACCCCCTTCAACATGGAAGTGTCTCACCTCTGACTTAATAAATGCCCTGTCCCTAGCGCAATATCACTGACTTTTAGTGGCAATGGGCTTACAGTCAGAGGTGAGATTGGTGAACTGGGGCAAGGGAAAGATCTGGAGTGTGGAGAGGCCACATGTCAGACGCGGTGATTGGGTTTGGGGCTGCTGGTCAGCCACATGGTGGTGGGGGTGGTTTAAAACCTGCTCTTCACAGTCTGTGAGGGGAGGGTGGGGCCTGTTTAATCCATGGTGATGCTCTTCATGTTACACTGGAAGTCTAATCCCAGTGGAATGGGTGCACAGAGCCCTGGCAGTATGAGGAGTGTAAAGTTATGGTATACCGTACCCTGGACAGTCAGTGTTACTGTACAACTGCCACGAACCTTTGCTGAGTGGGTTTAGGACGCCAAGGAGACACTGTGCTTCATGGGCTTCACCCCAAGGGAGTAGTGCTGTACAGTGTTTGGGTGAATGAAGCTCTCAGTACTTCCACTGTCAAATAGGCAAGCGGTGGGGCAACCATTTACCTAGACGTCCATCATGGCCCTGGAGAGTTGATGAGGTCTGCACTAATTCAGGGTTACTGATGGCAGCGTCAGCTCATCATCTGAGGAGTTCCGTTGGCTGCCAGTGGTCCGGTGAGATGGCGGCCCCCGTTGTTCGCTGAAAGTGGGAAAAGGCGGAAGTGATCTCTGTGGTGTATGTGTGCAGGAGTCTTAGGTGACAGTGACAGTGGAAGTGCCTGCATCAAAGATGGCGGGTCCCACTCGCACACGACACTGATGGACTTTGGCGTATATTTAGATTTACAGACTCTTGCAAAGTGTTCTTTCTTACCGCATTTGGAGCAGACAGCATCTCTGCAAGGCAACATTTCCTCAGGTGCTTGCCCTGCCCGCAGAAATAGCATGTCGGTTGGTCACTAATGGCAATGGGGTCAGCTCAGGTTGGGAGTGAGCTTGTGATCCCACCTTCTAAGATGGCAGTGCCTGTGTTCCTCACGAGGCAGCTGCATGCTCGCTGGAGAACGATTCAACGCTGTGGATGGGTGCTTCCAGAGTGTTTGCCTGTTCTATGGTTTGAGATCGGCTCAGTTGACTGCGTTCGAGTATCCTCTGCCTCACGTAGTCAGAGTGGATACTTAATATGTAGGCATGTCTGATCAACAGCTGAGTGTGCTGTTCTGCGCTCACAACCTGGCAGTTGCAGTCCCTTGCGAGCTCCTGCAGGGCCCTTACAAATTCATTGAAGATTTCCATGGAACGCGGCCAGCGCAAGTGGAGCATGTGCTGCACATAGATTTCATTCACCTGTACCTTGTACTGGTCTTTCAAAATGTCCATTGGGTCTCTGTATGTCTGGCAGTCCTGGACCATCCAGTAGACTCGATGCTCAATGCATGAAAATAACAGATGGAGCTTGTCCTCATTGTCCTGGATCGCAGCTTCAGAGGCTGTGAGGAACTTTTTGAAACAGCAGCACCAAAGCGGAAATTTGTTGGCTGCTTTGGGTTATCCCGGGTCAATTTCTAGGTGATCCAACTTCAAGGATTTATCCACGTTCCGAGGAAAACAAAAGCTTGCTAAAAAAATTGATACGTGATCAATTGCATAAAGACCAAAGTAATCGGATCTGAAGGCTTTTATTAGCAAGAGATGGACAGCATCCCTTGTCTTGCTTGCTCATACTGCCCCGGGCTCAAACTGGGGCGGGCTTGTGGCATGACAGCCTTTATGGGGGATAAGGGGGAGGAGTCATGATCAAACAGAAAAGGTCATGTCATTTAATAGACACATACATAAGTGATTTAACCACAGTCTGGTCTTCAGGTTGAGATTCTAAAGGCCAGTTCTGAGGAAATGTGAAAGGATCTAGATTAGAAAGTGTGGATTAAGACAAGTTGTTTTCTGGTAGAGATGTGTTTGTTAAGTGGAAGATATTCAAATGTGAAATTTTGAGAGTACAGAGTTTGTATGTTCCTGTCAGGATTAAAGGCAAAGTTAACAGGCATAGGGAACCTTGGTTTTCATGGGTTATTGGGATCTGGTTAATAAGAACAGAAAGGTGTATAGCAGGTATAGGCAACAAGGAACAAATGAGGTACTTGAGGAATATAAAAATGCAAGAAAAAACAAGAAAAAAATCTGGAGGGCTATGTGATGGAAAATCCTATGTGTTTCAACAGGTATATTAAGAGCAAAAGATAGTAAGGGAAAAATTGGTCCCTTTGAAGATTAGAGTGGTTGGCTATGTTTGGAGCCAGAAGACATGAGAGAGATCTTAATGGATTTTTTGCATGAGGATATTAGGTATTTACTCAGGAAGCTGGCACAGAGTCGTGGGAAGTAAGGAAAACAAACAATGATGTCATGGAACCTATGCAGATTAAAGAGAAGGAGATGCTTGCAGTTTTCAAACAAATAAAGGTGGATAAATCCTCAGGGTCTGACAAGATATTCCCTTGGACCTTAAGGGAGGCTAGAGTAGAAATTACAGGATCCCTGGCAGAAATATTTTAAATGTCGTTAGCCACAGGTGAGGTGCCAGAGGATTTGGGGGAGGGGGGGATGCGGGGGGTAGCTTCTGTTGTTTTGTTGTTTAAAAAAGTCTCTAAAAGTACCATGGAAATTAAAGGCCAGTGAGCCTGACATCAGTAGTGGGTAAATTATTGGAAGGTGTCTGAAGAGATCGGAGATTCAAGTATTTGGACAACCAGGGACTGATTAGGGATAATCAACGTGGGTTTGTGCGTGGTAGGTCATGTTTAACCAATCTTATTGAGTTTTTCAGGGAGGTAACCTAGAAAGTTGACAGAAGAAAGGCTGTGGATGTTGCCGACATGGACTTTAGTAAGGTGTTTGACAAGATTCCACATAGGAGGTTAGAATGGTTCAGATGCTCAGTATTTGTGGTGAGGTAGTAAATTAGATTCGACCTTGGCTCTATGGGAAAACCCAGAGAGTGGTTGGGGATGATTGCTTCTCAGACAAGACCTGTGACTAGTGGTGGGCCTCAGGGATCTGTATTAGGACCATTGTTATTTGTCATCTATATCAATGATCTGGATGATCAGGTGGTAACTTGGATCAGCATGTTTGCAGTTGACACTAATATTAGAGGCATTGTGAATTGTGAGGGAGGTTATCATAGCTTTCAGAGGGATCTGGACCAGCTGGAAAAGTGGGCTGAAAAATGGCAGATGGACTTTAATGCAGACAAGTGTGAGGTGCTGCATTTTGGAAGGACAAGCCAAGGCAGGACAGACATAGTAAATGGCAGGGCACCAAGGTGTGTGGTAGAACAGAAGAATCTGGGAACACAATTCCCTGAAAGTGGTGTAACAGGTAGATGAGGTGGCAAAGAGAGTTTTTGGCATCTTGACCTTCATAAATTAAAGTAAAGTAGCATAAGTCATCAGTGAGGCCAAATTTGGAGCATTGTGTGCAGTTTTGGTCACCTAACTACAGGAAAGATATAAGATTGGAAAAAGTGGAGAGAATATTTACTTGTATGTTGCTGGGACTTCAGGAACTGAATTACTGGGAAAGGTTAAACAGATTAGGACTTTATACCCCAGAGTGTGGAAGATTGAGGGGAGATTTGACAGTGATATCCAAATTATGAGGGGTATAGATCAAATAAATGCAGGTTGGCTTTTATCACTGACATGAGGTGAGATACAAACCCGAAGACCTGTGTTAAGGGTGAAAGGGGAAAAGTTTAAGGGAACACTGGGGGCAACTTCTTCACACAGGGAGTAGCAGAGGTATGGAATGAGTTGTCAGCTGAAGTAGTGAATGTGGGTTCAATTTTCATATTTGGACATGTACATGAATGGGAGGGGGCTGGAGGGCTCTGGTCTGTTTGCAGGTCAGTGAGATTTTAGGCGGAATAATAGATTGGCATAGACTAGATTCTATGGTTCTCTGCTTCTCAAATCTTTGGCAATATTTGTGTAAATCTTCTCTGCACTCTTTCAATCTTATTGTTATCTTTTCTGTAGGTGGGTGACCAAAACTGCACACAATACTCCAAAGTTGGCCTCACCAATGTCTTGCACAAGTTCACAATTACTGTATATCCCATCTCCTATATTCAATACTTTGATTCATGAAGGCAAGTGTGCAAAAAGCTCTCTTTACAATTCAATCTTCAACCATTGAGCTTGATCTGCTATTCAAATAGCCCCTCTGCTTGAGGGACAATGTGTTATCTTCCTCCTGGTTGTAGATTCTAGGAAGCATTCAAAGGGGAATGAAAGAGGCAGTCAGGTTTCGAGAAGAGTGGTGGGGTGGGAGGGTAGGAATCTAGAGCTAAGTGATTGGAATGCTCACGGGGATTGAAGCAAACAGAAGTGTCCAAGTGCTAGGGGTTTCCTTGGATGAAGGCTTTCTCAAACCAATGCAATGGGAGACCCAGCAATGGCACTTTTGTGAGTGAGCTAACAGATTCAATGAGTCCCAAAAGTAAGGACTCTGAACACTGACTGGCAGTAAATGATTTTATTTATAGAAGACATGTGTGGGAAGATTGCAACAGGGATAAAGCACGTGCACACACACACACACACACACACACACACACACACACACACAGACACTTACAGACACTTACTTTATAGAAGACAAGCATGGGAAAATCGCAATGGGAATGAAGCACACACTGCAAACTTGTTACCTGCCAACCCTTGACTCAGAGCAGGCATGGTTAGATGCTACTTGGGACACTAATTAAAATGCTCCTAACCATTTAACAGTGCACACACCTCACCAAAAGATTTCTCCAGTGCCATTCCACGGTACTTGGCCTGGAGTCAAGCAGGGTGATCCCTTGAAGATGGCAAAGAGGAAGAACCGAGCACATGTGGCACTCTTTATAGTGCTGGGGGGCAGGGGGGGTCCAGCCCAGGTCATTTATATGGAACCTATGGCCCAGTGCCAGCAAGGTTTAATCGATTACAATAGCCAATAGCCCAAGGCCAAGTACAGGAGGGCTGGAGAGTCCAGCCAAGGTAATTTACATGGACTAAATGGCTTGGTGCCAGCAAGGTCTAGTTGATTACAAAGGCCAATGGCCTATGGCCAACTACAAAGGTACTTAATGGGGCAAATCATCAGGTGTGTACTGATGGGCAAGGTCCTAACCTGTTTAACCTTTCTCTGTTACTCAGTTCCTGAAGTCCCAGCAATATATGAGTAAATATTCGCTCCATTCTTTCAATCTTATTGATATCTTTCCTGTAGTTAGGTGACCAAAACTGCACACAATTTTCCAAGTTGGCCTCACCGATGGGCAGGGTGGGTCCAAACCTTGAGTGGCAGATGGTGAGTCTTCCTACCAGGTAATGGGCAGTGCTACATGAGGAACTTAAGCCATGTGACTTGGAGGGGAGCTTTGAGGCAACAATAACACACCATCTTTCTCAATTAAAGAAACTTATTTTCATGATGGTATATAATTCATTCTTCAAGATGTGGATGTTGCAGCATTTATTCCATTTTTTCTGGTGAAAGTGTTCCCACTGCTGTTGGGGTGGGAAGTCCAGGGTTTGGTCTCACTGGTGATGGCACTATATTTCTTGTTCAGGAGATAGGGAACACAGAGGGGGAATGCTGTGGGACAATGGTGTTCTCATGCATCAGCTGCCCCAGTCTTGGCTGGTGATGACTGTTGTGGATTTTGGAGGGCAGGGTTTGGTGCTGTTGGAAGAGTAACTGCTGAACCTATGATGAGCAGTATTCACTGCAACATAATGCAGCAGAGGAGACCATGAATGTTCAGACTGCTGGGCCAGAAGCCAGGCAATGTGGCTGCTTTCTCCTTTAGGCAACACTATTGGCATATTGGTCAACCCAACACTATCATCGTGCCAAAAGCTCAGATTTGAATCTACTGCTCTCTGTAAGGAATCTGTACGTTCTCCCAGTGTCCACATAGGTTTTCTCTGTGTCCTCCCATGTTCCAAAGATGTACAGGGCTAGTAGATTAATTGGAGACAAGAGGCTATTTAGGTGGTGCAGTTTCATGGGCCTGGAAGGCCTAGTGATTGTGCTGTATTTTGAAATTAAAATGGAAAAAAATAAAAAGGTTGGAACTCTGCTCATCAGTGAGAGTGTAGAGTGTCCCATTGCACACCTGACATGTGCTAGGCAGACAACAGAGAAAACCTCTCACTTGCTTTGTCACTGATGTATTTATGATACTGACCAGCTGAATATCTAGTCAGTCTTGACCCCCAGGATGTTCATGCTGGGGAATTCCATTCCGTCATCCTAGTGTTGGATGGTCTTATCTAGGACAGGCTAAATATCTGATAACTACACCCTGCAACAACTTGTGTCATTGTTAATGTGATATTGTACTTGTCTCTTCTAGGCCACTGACTATATCACTGTGCCCGCTACTATTAAAGAAATAATTGTTCACAATGGCACGGTGACCAGTAAGTTCCTATCTTCTCTTTCCAAAGAAGATCGTTACACATTCATGGTCACAGGAGCTTCAAATGATGATTATGCTTTGGTGAGTAACCTGAACTTAGCACAGGGAAGGTGAAAGGCCTATACTGGTTCCTTTACACAGAATATAGTTTATAGGGAGTGTGGGATTGAGGGAACTGTGTTTATAGGAAGTGTGGGTATAGGGAGATGGTGAGTTTAGAGGGAGTGTGGAATTGAGGAGATTGCGTTTATAGGGAGTGTGGAAATGTGGAGATGGTGAGTTTATGGTGTAATGTTGCAGACCAGCAGCAATGGAAATTCACCAAAGCAGTGTTATAATTTTCTTTTAAAGCACTATATTTATTAATAACTGCTAATAATATAACACATTAATCAAATCAAAACCAACTCTGTGTGTGTGTGGGTGTGTGTGTGTGTGTGTGTGTGTGTGTGTGTGTGTGTGTGTGTGTGTGTGTGTGTGTGTGTGTCTGCGCGTGCGTGCGTGTGTGTGTGTGTGTGTGTGTGTGTGTGTGTGTGTGTTTATGTGTGATACCCAAACCACAACAGCTTAGGCACAATTCTGGAATGTTATTCCAAAGTTCAGTCTTAGACATCCCTTGTCAAAATGTGGACTTTTAAACTGATACACAGAAGTAATCATGAAGGACTGATGAAAACTCACAAATCCTTGTCGAGTTTCTTCCAGAGAAATATCCTTTAGTACGAACAGTTGTCACAACTCCTCTTTTCCTTGCCTAGGGGAAACAAAACACGTGACTTCCACAATGCTTACAAAACCCAGGTATGGGTCAATCAAATTAACCTTTCCTTTGGTCACAGTGGGCTTTAATAATTCCCCTGATAGGGAGAATCAGCTGAATTGTCCATTATCACAGAGTCATTTCTGCTCCGTGTTTGATGAGATGGCCTCTGGTCAATCATGTGCTGTTCCTTCAGTGTTCAACACACATGACTCTCTCACCTATGGAAGTATGGGATTGAGGGAATTGTGTTTATAGGGGGTAGAGTAATGGGGAAAGGGTGAGTTTTTTGGGAGATTCCCAGAATCCCTGGAAGCTCACCGTCCCACGTTGCATATCCCTGTGGACCACAAGGACAGTACAGATCAGCTCTGTACTGTGTTTGTGCTGCTGGCTGACACAGATGTGACCCACCATCTCTGTTTAACCTCTGATGAATGATGTGGCTGTATAATTGCAATATAATCTGCATAAACAATATACACTTTTTTCATTGTTAGCTAAATGATATTACCAGCAAACCCGAGGAAGGAAAAAATGCCATCAGGTTAGTTCCTTCAAATAGGAAATTCTGCATTTAAAATTTTCTGTAAACTGGAGATCATTTAATGCCCCCCACTGCTTGTATCTTAACTTGCCCCAACCGCCTTCATCAAGCATCGCCATAAACTTTGAGCTTAACGGGCTCTGCATGCAGAATAATCACTCGTAAAATCCCCATGTTTTTGTGCAAAAATTCTTCCATGGACGCAACTCTTTCAATCTCTGGAATTTCCTCAGGGGCAACTCCAAGTCCACTGCTCTCCTTCAACTCCGGCCTCATAAGCATCCCCTGATTTAACCTTTCTACCATGCCTATATATGCCCAGTCCTTGAGCTCTAAACCACTCTTGCCATCCCGTCTCCCCCAAATCTCCCTTATGTCTGGCTCCTCTTTAAAATTAAGTTTTTCTCATCTGCCCTAAAGTGACTGACAGTCATATTTTGACTATTAACTTTTTCTTCCACGTTTAATCATATTTTGAAATAATTAACTTTGGCTTCTTTTTTTAGATTTGTGACTACATTGACCAATATTGACAACATCACAATTGGTGGTTTTGATGTTGGACATGTGAGCAGATTATCTGCATCTAACTATACACTCATCACCAAAGGAACGTAAGTGCTCTGTCTGTCATAACCCAATAAAAGTCCCCACAACATCACTGTAAATGACATCCATTTGAACTAAATCAGGACTTCAAGGAAGATTTTCCTTGTCCTCCTGGGAGAGCACACAGGGCCTTGGAGAATGGTTCATGCATTCAGGCTGCGAAGAAACCAAATTTGCCAGCCTAGATCTGTTTGGTTGGCTCTCCAGACTATGCTTGGACCTACAACCTTCTGACCCTGTAAGTTGCAGCATCTTATACTATGCTTCCATGAATGAAGATCTTGAGATGGGTTCTTGCAAAGAGTACATGTTAGGGGTGACGATGTAGGGATGCATTCTATTCCAAGCTGCCATGCTTTTAACCACTTTGCATCGCTTTCTTGGAAAACTGATCCCACTTGCTGAATTGCTGCACATTTCATTGGTGGACAAAGGAACTGGCTGGGTAGGGGCAGGATGACAACTCACAGGTGACTGAAATGCTTTTGGTGTGCATAAAGATAACCAACAGCTCAGGTCATCATTGCAGAAACAGATCTCATTGAGAGGGATAGACCTGCTGCTCTTTCCTTTGGAAGGAAAGGCCCACGAGACCATGCTGGGAAATCTGGATCTCGCAGACAGTGATGCTTTTAAGGTGTTCAAAGATTCGCAGGCCCACATTTTTCACCTTGCTCCTTTTGTGATCAGCTTGCTGCTGGGAATGGAGGATATCTTTTTTTACAAACTTTATTTAAAAGATAGAAAAAAACATGACATACAGTATAGTAATAATAAAAAAAAGGTTTTACAAAGATATATATATATATATATAAAAAAACAAAACAAATAACAAAAAAATAATTTTAAAAATCAAAAAAAAAACACCCACCCCACCTTCCCACCCCTTCAGCCATCTCCCTTTAAGGGGAGCAAAAAAATATAGATTATATATACAAAAAGAAAATATTATAAATGGTAATAACATTTCAAAGTATATCTAAATGCATATATTTCAAATACGGAGACCACTTACTAACAAAAGAAGAATAATTGTCAAGTAAATTATAGGTAATTTTTTCCATGCCAATACATACTTTCAATTCATTGTGCCAGCATAATATATTAATCTCAATATCATCTTTCCAAATACCAGCAACACATTTATACGCTAATGATAGCACCAAACATACAAAAGCAATTTGAATTTTGTCCAATCCCATTCCCCTTAAGGAATACAAATTTCCCAACAAAAAAATCATTGGATCTAATGGTAATATAAAATTATATAATTTTTCCAAAACTACTTTAATTCCTTGCCAAAATGATTGAACTTTAACACAAGTTCAATCGGCATGTAGAAAAGTTTCAATACATGAGCCACATCTAAAACAAGAATCCGAATTACTAAACACATATTTTTTTAACTTTTCCGGGGTCAAATATAATTGATGTAAAAAATTATAATTAACCATTCCATATCTTACATTAGTCAATTTAATTACATTGCCCTGACACATAATCACCCAATCATCTTCGGGAAAATAAATATTAAATCACTCTCCCATTTAAGTTTAGATTTCTCCCAGTCTGACTTATCCATACTATCTTGCAACAAATTATACATAAGTGAAATATAACCTTTTTTCGGTATAGAGGAAATCAAAGATTCAAATCTCGACAAAGTAGGTAAAATCATCTCTCTACCATAATTATCTTTTATCGAAGTTCTAAGTTGATAATATGCAAACAAAGAATTTACAGGTATATCAAATCTTTCTCTCAATTGATTAAAAGAAAGAGATTGCCCATCTTCAAAACAATCTTGTCTTGTCTTTATACCTTTAGAGTCCCAAATCTTTAAATGATTATTAAACATTGAAAAAGGAATAAGCTGATTATTTCCAATAGAGTTAGAATTGATCATTTATCTTTCCACCCTAACACCCTGTTTTTTTAAAATCCAAATCTTTAACAAATGTTTCAATATCGGCATATCATATTGCTGTAATAAAATCAAATTCCAATGAAATATAAATTCATGTAACTCAACCCTAGAAATACATGCCATCTCCACTTTAGCCCAGCTAGGAGGCTGATCTAAATCCATCAATCTACTAACAAATTTCAACTGGGCCGCTTCATAATAATTTTGAAAATGTGATAACTGTAGTACACCCAATGCATACTTCCATGTAATTCTATGCAATGCCACTCGAGCTAATTTACCTTTCCATAAAAACTCTCACACTGCTTTATTCAAATCTTGAAAAAAACCGTTTGGAAGTAAACAAGGTATTGACTGAAATAAATATTGAATTTGAGGAAAAATATTAATTTTAATACAATTAACCCGACCAATCAAAGTTAATGAAAGATCTTTCCACTTAATCAAATCTGCTTTAATCTGTCTTAATATAGGCACATCATTTAATTGATATAATGATTGATAATTAGTATCCATAAACACACCTAAATATTTAATTTTACTTGTCCACCTTAATTTTGTAATATTTTAAATTCAGAATAATCTCCCACTCCAACTGGTAAAATTTCACTTTTATCCCAATTAACTTTATATCCCGATAATTCTCCAAATTTCGACAAACACTCTTGCAATTGTTTCAACGATCATTCCGGTTCCGTCAAGTATACCAACAAATAATCCGCAAATAAGTTAATTTTATATTCTTCATTCTTAACCCTCATCCCTCTAATTTCTTCATTTTGTCTAATAGCCTGAGCTAACAGTTCAATAGCCAACACAAATAAGGCTGGTGACAATGGGCAGCCCTGCCGAGTTGAATGAGTCAATTTAAATGGTAAAGAAATCTGTCTATTTGTCACCACACTAGCAATCAGGTTTGTATATAAAGCCTTAACCCAATCAATAAAAAAAGGGTTGAACTTAAATTTCTCTAACACTTTAAATAAATAATCCCACTCAACCCTATCAAAAGCTTTTTCTGTATCTAATGCAATCACCATGGGTGGTTAGGTTGCTTTTGGTATGCGTTGACCAAAGTAATTAATCAAAATATATTGTCTGATGCATTTCTATTCTTAATAAAACCTGTTTGATCAATATGTACCAATTTGGGTAAATATTTAGCACATCTATTAGCTAATACTTTTGCTATAATTTTATAATCTACATTTAATAAAGAAATAGGTCTATATGAAGACACTTTTAATGGATCTCTATCTTTTTTGGAATAACAGTTGTTAAAGCACTTGAACATGATTCTGGTAACTTCCAATCTTCAGTAACTTGATTCAACACTTCTCCAAATACATTAGAGAAATCATCATTAAAAAGTTTATAAAATTCCAACAGGGAATCCATCATCCCCTGGGGACTTCCCATTTGGCATTTCCTGAATAGCTTCCTTAATTTCAAAATCCGTAAATGGAGATTCCAATTCCTGAACATCAATTCCATCTTATTCCGGTAACTTTAATTTAAATAAATAAGAATCAATAGAACCATTATCCTGTTTCCCCTCAGAAGTATATAATTTTAGATAAAATGAATAAAACTGGTCATTAATTTCCTGAGGTTTATGTAACTTTTGAATTCTTCTTAACAGCATTAATAGTCTGAGATGCCTGTTCAGCTTTCAATTGCCAAGCAAGTACCTTATAAGCTCTTTCCCCAACTCATAATAACGTTGTTCAGATCAATTAATTAAGTGCTCAAACTGATAAGTTTGTAAAGTATTATAACATAATTTTAACTCGCTAATGCGGCTTTTTAAAAATCTTCTGTTACACCTTTCTGAAAATCTTACTCTAACTCATCAATCTGATTTTCTAACTCTAAACTTTCTGCCATATATTGTTTCTTAACTTTTATAGAATAACTAATAATCTGCCCCCTAAAATAAGCTTTTAAAGCATCCCATATTACAAAATGACTATCCACAAAATTTACATTCTCAGTCAAAAATAAAGAGATATGCTCTTTAACAAAGGTAACAAACTCTGTTTTTTTCAATAACATTGCATTAAACCTCCATCTAAATGATGGACGTACTACCTCCGAACTTTCACAAGAAAAAAATAATAATGAATGATCTGATATAACTCTACTTTTATATTCAGCTCATAGTACTCTACCTTGTAAATGCGCTGATACCAAAAATAAATCAATTCTAGAAAATGAATCATGACGTGAAGAGTAAAAAGAAAAATCTTTCTCTGTAGGATTAACTTTTCTCCAAATATCCACCAAATTTAAATCTTTCATTAATGCATTAATTTGTGTTGCCATCTTTGATTTCTTTATACTTTTTGGATTTCTATCCAATAAATGGTCCAGAACACAATTAAAATCACCACCAACTAAGACATTTTCATTAGCTTGAGTTAACAGTAAAAAAGCTTCTGAAATAAACCGCTCATCATCTATATTAGGGGCATTAAGATTCAACGAAGTCCAAGATTCAGCAAAAATTTTACAGTTCACTTTTAATACTCTACCAGCATACCCCTCTGAAGATTCCAATTCAAATGGTAAATTTTTATGAATCAAAATCGCTACTCCTCTTGCCTTAGAATTAAAAGAAGAAGAAAAAACATGACCAACCCAATCTCTTTTCAATTTCAAATGTTATTTTTCAGTCAGATGTGTTCCTTGTAAAAAAGCAATGCCAATTTTTATTTTATTTATATAAGCCAATATTCTCTTTCTCTTAATTGGATTATTTAATCCCTGAACATTAAAAGTTGCAAAATTCAATTTAGACATCTTTTTAACTACTAATATATTTACATACCACAAAATAATGCTCCCCTCTATAATTCTTCAAAAAAAGGGGAAAGAAAAAAAACACAAAAAAAAACCACCCAAAGTTAGTAATACCCTAAAAATCTGGGTGTGGTAAACCCACTAGTGGCAGATGACTATCAAAGTTTTCAGTGTCATCCAGCCCCCCAGCCAGATACATATTTATTATTTAATTAAACACAATCAAATATAGTCCATATATTCAACCCAATGATTCCAAACCCAACGACTGCTCCGGATCTTCAACATCAAGAAGACTTTGTGTCAACTCTTCTTTCTTTCCATTCTTTCCATACTTTCCATTCTTTCCATTCTTTCCATATCCATTTTCATTTCCATTTCCATTTACCCTCCTCTAAGGAGACAACGGGGGAGAACACCCATTTCTTCGCAGTTCCGGCAAAGAATTAGTAAAAGCCAAAGCATCATGATCATTCTCAAAGAAATGAGATTGAAAATTTCCATAAAAACCCTTCAAAACTGCAGAATAATGAAAAAGGAAACTTGTAGCCCTTTCTCCACAAAACACCTTCAGCCGTATTAAATTCTGGTCGTCTTCTAATAACCTCTTGGCTCAAATTGGCATTAAAAAACACTCTGTTATTTTGAACCATTAATGGAGACTGACTCTGCCGTGCTTTCCGTACCACCATACGTAGAATCATTTCTCTCTCTTGGTATTTTAAACAACAAACCAAGACTGCCCTCAGTGTTTGTCCTGGAAGTGGTTTTCTTCTCAGAGCTCTATGAGCCCGATCTAATTCCAAACCTTCAGGAAAAAGCTCTTTACCCAGCACCTCTGGGATCCAATGCTTAAAATTTTTTATAGGATCGGAACCTTCAATGTTTTCTGGAAGACCAACTATTTTCACAATTTTCCTTTGGCTTTGATTTTCCAACGAATCAATCTTCTTCAATAAGTCTCTTCTTTGAATCCCCCAATCAACAAAAGAATCTTCCACTTTTTCCATTTGTTTCTCTATTACGTTCCATCTGATTTTGACACTCAGAAAAGGCTGTTTCAATTTTCTTCAAATGATCTTGCACAGTATCAACTGATTTTATACATCTATTAATATCACCCTTAACTACAGTAATTTCCTGTTTCATAGTTGACATTTCATCACACAAGGTATTCATTTTTATTTTCATCTCCATAAATCCTTGATTCATCTGAGATGATATTTGTTTTGACATGTTGTCCATTTGACAAGCAATCCCTTCCAAAACAGTGAACACTGAATCCATTCCAGATTGCACCTCCACTTTTTGAGGTCTACCTCCTTTAACTACAGGGTCCTCCTCCTGGACAAACTCCAATAAGGTAAGTTCCTCTTCTTCCTCAGTCATCGTAAATCCTTTAGCTGAACAGCTGCGGGTCGGATACCTGATGCCGGCACCCCGACCTCTTCGGGATGTCGGCGTTCAGGCTCCCCCTCAGCCCATACTTTGTCCACCAATTCTTGGTCCTGGGATGCCCCATGCAAGCCAGGCAAAGCCGCTGGACGTGCAGGAGCATCCTTCGAAGCTACACTGCACGTCCCCAGTCCACCCAGCAAGGTCACGGGTTCACGGGTCCCTTTGTTGGCCATGCCGCTTGCGCGCACGGTTTCACGTGAACGCGGGTTGGCAACGGCCAAACTCACCAAAGTTCGGTGCCATCTTGTGGAGGCAGGATCAGTGCCGAGGTCAAACTCAAATGGGCTGGAGTCCTCTGAGGCTTGGAGGCTCTGAACGACGATTGTGTGGATTCAGTTGGCCTCAGTTCTTCCTCACTTTTGTATGGTAATTTTTTCTGAAGTTGAGGTTTAGGTTTTTTCACATTAGTTGCCATAATAAATCACTGTTATTTAAACAACTTTAGATATTGTTTTTAACCACTTTTATGCTTTTTAAAAACTGGGTATTTAATAATCCAGCTGGGGAAAGGTGGAATACACATCTTTCTTCTACGCCATCTTGCCACACCCCCCCCCCCCCCAACCCCCGGTAATGGAGGATATCTGAGTCATGTCATCTCTCTTCACATGATAGGTGGTGTTTACTTTGGCCTGTCAACTCTTCACAGTGGCCAAATTCCCCCTGACCTGCACGTCTTTGGGATGTGGTTTCCCTCTCCCCCACCCCACCCCCCCCCCCCCCATCAGTTCGCAGGGAGAATGTGCAAAGTCCACATGGACAGCACCAGAGGTCAGGATTGAACCTGAGTTACTGGAGCACTGTTATCCACTGTGCAACTCTGCTGCCCTTCATTGATGCATGTAATCTCCCAGCAACACAGGAGTCCAGAAGGGAAGTGAAGAGTGAGGGGTGATGCCCAAGTGAAATTTTCCTCTGGATTCTAACCATTTTGTCCTTTTAACAGGAAAACAATCACATTTATCAGTAATGGAGTGACATGCTCACTGAAATCAATGGAGTTTGGTTATGGGAGCTCGTATACAATCCTCATTAATGAAACGGTTCGTATTCCATGAGATGCCTGTTTGTGGCGAAAAGTATTTCAATTTTATTCTTTAAACTGTAACTCCCCAAAAAAGCATAATTTCTCTGTATCTCCCTCCTCTGTGTGACATAAAGAGATTACAGCCACCATCTGACCCAGCTGGAAGGTTAGATATAACTTTGAAGGAGGAGAGGTTTAGAAATAGATTTCCAGAACTCTGAGTTTCAGGAAGTTGGAGCAATTACCTGAAGTGTTCAAGAGGCCACAACCTCTTCTCATTGCCACCTTCGAGCAGAAGTTATGAAAGGTACAGAAGTCCAGCAACTCTAGGTTCAAGAACAGTTTCCTTCTAAGAGCTATTAGGGTCTTGAACCTCTCCTTGTGACATTCATCAAGGACCGCACTGATACCTCATAAAGTCACTTTTTTCACAAGAATAACTGTGAATATTTATTATATATCTATCATTTGTATTGATTGTCCCTTTTTAATTCAATTGTGCACACTATTGTGGTAAAGTTTTGCTTCAGCTGCAGCCATTAGGAATGTTAGTGCATCTGTACACTGTTTATGATAATCAACTCTTCATTATCATTGTCCTGAAGGGGTGGGAGATGTGAATGGAGCTGGGGAAGAGTGGTAATTAAGCTGAATCAATCCATTCAATCCAACCCACTGTCGGTTGCGAGTTCAGGATGACTCTTGAATATGATTCGTCATGTTAGATGCAGGTAGCAGAGTTTGGAATGCACTGAACCTCATTCAGGGTCAGATAAGGGAGAACAGCTGGGAGTGGTCAGGAACAGAAACTTGAAAATTGTGTGATATTATTGCTTACAATATTGTGTGTTTTCATTCTTCAGTGCTCCTCTAAGGATTTTAAGCTACATTACATAGAAGATATTGCGCCAAACAGTGTTCATATGGCATTGCAAATCCCTCAGTACCTTCTCATTACATCTGGAGAGGTGATCTTCTCAGTCACAGGTCTGGAGTTCTCCTACTCCCAGGTAAGAGCCAAGGTCTAAATTGCTTTAGGCAATGCCTTTGAACTCTCATTGAGTCTAATCTTCAGTAGCCAAGGTCGATGAAACATGGAGTGAGAAGAAGTATCCTTTCCTCATTCCATCAGAGCTTCCAGCAGAAGGCAACCAAATGATGTTTAATCCAGGCGAAAGGTTCTCAAATACTGTAGCATGCATTGGCAAATCTGGAATAGTCAGCTTCCAAAGATCAATTCTATAATTCCTCAGATATGCTATTATTTCTTTGTGACAAAGGCAGAGATGATCGGGTCCATCAAATCAATGACAGCTCTTGGAATTGTTTCATTCATCCCAATTCCCTAATTGTTTCAAGGTTTCTTTTATTGTCATGTACTAATACATAAAAAGTAATATACATGATATACTTAAACTTTTGTCTGCCATAAAGCAAACAAAGGGTCGCCGTGAGCATTGCCCGGTACCCTGAACAATAAAAGAAAGAGAAGCAAAAGAGGATCCCATCGGAGACATTGAGTGAACGTGGATTAACCTCCAGTGCTCTCGCAGCCATATAGAATCCTGTTCCATTCATTGGCAACCTGAGCTTCAGAACCAAACTTCCGATACGATCAGGAAGCCTTCAGCACCTGAAGCTCTTCGGGAGCTATCGAATCCTGTTTCTGATACCTGGTTTCCACGAGCCAGTCTCCAGCAGCCCATATGGGTCCTTTAACCACAAGTTGCCTGCACCCTGTGTAAGTCCTTTGACAAGGAGTTGCCAACAGCCCGAAGCCTGCGTGAATCCTTTAGCCACTGAGGCCCTTGCAGGTCTACCACCATGGTCACCTTCCCGATGGGGTTACCTTGCAGTGGGCCCTTCCACTGTAAACTATCCTTTCTCACAAGTTTGTCAAATCTGCCTTGCCCTCTGTGCTCCCCATATGCCTCAAGTCATTGGTGCCATCATATTAATCCACCAAATGCACTGGGGTCTCTGTGATGTGAGAGGAAACTGAAGCTTATGTGAAGGGGGAAATCTATGCAGTTACAGGTGAGGGTATGCGACTCTGCACAACTAGCGCCTGAGTTCAGGTCTCTGGTGTTGTGAGGTAGTGGCACTACCTTAATTTTTTTAAATTTTGGAATTTTTTTACAATTCACAGTAACAGGCCCTTCCAGCCTGTGCTGCCCAATTAAATCCATGTGACCAATTAACCTACAAACCTCATACATCTTTAGAAGGTGGAAGGAAATTGGAGGAATCCCACTAGACCACGTGGATGAATGTACAAACTCTTTAAAGGCAGCAGTGGATTTGAACTAGGACTCTGGCATTGTAACAGGGTTGTGCTAACCATGGCACACTCAGTGCCACTCCATAAATTATTTATGATACTTCAGAACACCAGAATTGTTCTCCATTTTTAGCCCTTTTGAACCATGAGATTCTGCTGGTTGCTCTTGGTGCCTCTGGCCCCAGACCTTGACAGTTGTCCTCCCTCATCTTTTGTGACTCTTCCACAGGCACCTCCCAACATGAAGTCAGTGCTCCAGGCTGGTTGGCTCCTGACCACTGCATTTGGGAACATTATCGTGCTCATAGTAGCAGAGGCTTCGACTATTCAGGAACAGGTATGTGGGATTCTGGAGAGGAATGGTTTTGGGATGGAGCTGCTCGGAGTGTTTTCCTTGGGACAAAGAACATAGAGAGGAGATATGAAAACAACCATGACTGGGTAACAAGGAAATGAATCTGTTCCCATAAGCTCCAAACACTGGGTGACGCTTATATTAGGCAGCTGAAACAGGAAGGTTAATGGGGCATCAGAGGAATGATATCCAGGCTTCTAGAGAGAGTGTTGAGTAATGATGTTGATGTAAGTATTTTACTTTGACTGAATGGGATCCAAAAGACTTTGGAACAGAATTAAGGCATTTGAATCATTGCTGATGTATTTTTCCTTTCAACCCTGTTCTCCTGCCTTCTCCCCCAAACCTTTGTCATTCTTGCTAATCAAGAACTTATCAACCTCTGCTTTAAATCTCCCCAATGATTTGTCTTCCATGGCCATCTGTGTTAATGAATTGCACTGATTTACCATCCACTGTTGTAAGAAACTTCTCCTCATTTCTGTTGTAAAGGGAAGTCCTTTGATTCCAGATTATCTCACTGTTAATATTCATAATAATTTTTTATTAACTGGAGCTAACTGCAGATAGTCCCTGACTTACGACCGTAATTGGGACCGAAGGATTGGTCGTATTTCAGAATGGACGTAAATCAAAATTTTGCCCACGTGCATGGAGTACCGAAGTCTTAAAGCAAATTTTTTAACCAAATGTTGTATTTGATAAACAATAACAGGGGCACGTAAGAGCCAAAATGCACGTATTTACAATGTTAGTTGGCGTCCTGGGGACCATAGGCTGGGCACGGCTATTTTGATTCCTGTGTGCATGCACGAGTCTTTGGTTGGCTCATGCATGGTGGATTCGCGTATTGGAGTTCGATTGGTTCATGCACAAGAGTTAAATGCCCTGATGATATTGAATTTGCACACTTAACTCTCGCAGAATCTTTTACAGCCTCACATTTTCTCTTCGACCTTTTAAAATTGTTGAAATAGTGGAATGAGACAATCTATTGGATAGGTTTTTTCTCTTGCTTCCCATCTTTCTAGCATGCCCACAGAATGGTGACTGGATGCCGGACACTATATTGTGCATGTGTATACGTGTTTTTTTAAAAATAAATTTGGTCGTATGTGCAGTAGGTCATAAGTCGGGGAGTACCTGTGACTCCATGGAAATTCTGAACATGTTGGGGTGAATGATGGGTGTTTCCAAGGTAATGCTGGGACAAATGTAACTGGAAGAGCAAATGAAGCCATGAGTTATACTTGGGCTTTCAGGATCACAAGGCTCTTCATGGCCAGTGAGTCACAGGAGTAGGGCAGCAGGTAATGCTTCTGCCTCGCCACCTCAAAATATGGGTTCAATCCTCTCCTCCCCTGTCTGTGGAGTTGAACATTCTTCCTGTGACCCCATAGGTTTCTGTGTGTGCTCTGGCTTCCTCCCACATCCCATGGACATAGGTTAATAGGCACAAGTGTGTGGGTGAGGGGTAGAATCTTGGAGGGGGGTGGGGATGGGCTGATAGGTATGTGGAGAGAATTTTAAGAAAAGGGAATAATGTCGGGTTGGGTTCGTGCGAATGATGGATGATTGTTAGAATAGACTTGGGCGGTGGGGGTGGGGGTGGGGAAAGGTCTTGTCCTGTATCTCTGTTACTCTAAGAAGTAGTGCTTGAATGTAAGGTAGGAATTTGTAACAGCTAGTTCCCACAAATAGAAAGGCTCAATGAGATTTGGTGAGGCTGAATGATGATAAATATTCCCCATAGGTCTTGGGGAAGAACACAACTTGGTACCAATAAATCTTTTTGAGGGCTAGAAAGGGCATTGGGAGGCATGTCCAAAGGCATTGCACTCTGATTAGTGCACTCCATGCAGACTTGTGACCTGGGAAATTGCAACTCAGGGGCATGAGTTCAAGACACTGAGCCACTAGATTTTTCCCCTGGTCACAAAACCGCTTAGACTGTGCAGAAGGTTATCCAAGGTTACACAGGGATCCAGATGAACTGAGAGACATGAGCCAAAGAATGGTATAAATGGATCAGGGCTTAACACAGACAAATGGGGCAAGTTTTATTTAATCATCCAGCTGTACATATACTACCAGATGAAACGACAATTTTCTGGACCATGAAGCAGGCACATACACACACAATGTACAGGACACAGAAATCACCTATATACATGGAGATATCATTTAAAATAGTGTAGCGGTTAATGTAATGCTATTAAAGTGCCAGTGATTCAGGTCCAAATCCGGCCCTGTCTATAAGGAGTTTGTATGTTATTCTGTCATCTGCATGGGTTTCCACTGGATGCTCTGTTTTTTTCCCCATCCTTCAAAAATGTTTGGTGTTTGTTGGTTAATTAGCATATTTAGGTAACACGGGTTCGTGTCGTCTAAATATAGATAGATGAAGAGATAGATTGATATTTTGGAATAAGTTACTCATTTATAGGATATCCTTCAGCAATTTCAGTCTACGGGTTGAAGGTATTTCCCAGCCTAGCTATCCAGATTTTGATGCTCTCCTGATGGTAGTGGGTCAAAGACCCTGTGTGATGTTTGAAAAGGCTCCTTGATAATTCTTTGAGCCCTATTTAAGCAATGAATGTCATCAATAAAGTAAAGGGACACCTCAATGATTTTAGTCAGCATGGTCAAGTTGGGCCAAAAGGCCTGTTTCTATACTGAAAAATTCCATGACTTTCGGAATATCAGGAAAAATCTGGAATTAATACTGATGGAGAAACTCCATGGCTAAAAGGTCAGTCCACTGCAGCAGTGTATCCTCCTAAAGTTGGAAGCAGAGACATGGTTGTCACAGTGCTGGGGACCCTCCACTCTCCTCCTCACCATTCTGCCCCTCTTCCCAAGGATGGCAGAAAGAGAGGGCCCACAAAACCTCAAAGACTTTAGATGATTGTTGTGGCTTATTTTCAATAGTTTATTTCAAGAAAAAAGGTGTATAATCCCCATAGAATTAATTAACTTCCAGTGCTCAATAATAAGAATAATGTCCATTGATATATTGTAGCACCTTTTAAGCTTAGCACAAGAACATTATTAGATCCATAGAACATTACAGCACAGAAACAGACCCTTTGTCCATTCTAGTCTATGCTGCCCTGGTGGTGAGGATTGCCTCTTTCTCAGCTTCCTTTATCTTTTATGGGTGTCGCTATAGGTGCAGAAAAGATTCATGGATGTTGCCTGGTCTAGAGGGCTTGTGCTACAAGGGGAAGCTGAATCGGCTAGGATTTTCCTCCCTGCAGTGCAGGAGGCTGAGGGAGGGGAATCTTAGAGGGGTATAACATCATGAGGGTCATGAAGGAAGGTAAATAGTTCCAGTGTTAGGGGTAGGGGAGTCTACAAGGTGAGAGGTGTATCTTTCGCACACACACGTGTCGGTGGAGCAGCTACCAGAGAAAGTGGTAGAGTTGGGGACAATTGTAACATGGAACACAGAACATTACATTGATATAACACAATGCCTTTACAGCGCCAGTAATCAGGATCGGGGTTTGAATCCCATGCTGCCTATTTGTACGTTCTTTCCAAGGCTGCGTGGATTTTCTCGGGGGAGCTCCGGTTTCCTCCCACCATTCAAAATGTACTAGACATTTAGGTTAATTGGTGGCACGGACTTGTGGGCAGAAATGGCCTGTTACTGTGCTGTATATCTAAATTTTTTAAAATTTAAAATAAAAAAAAAATGTTGCAGGGAGAGAGGAAACCAGAGCACCTGGAGAAAACTCTCGCAGGTCACAGGGAGAATGTACAAACTCCTTACAGACAGTGCCGGATTCAAACCTGGGGTCGGTGGTGCTGTAATTGCTTTGCACTAACTGTTCCACTAACTGTGCTGGACTAGGGAGGCTTTATTTACTCTGTAGGTAACTGGGTACAGGATTGGTGTTGCACATAATCTCTGCTTCATGTCACACAATGATATTAACTAGCTTCCTGTAATGGGGCAACCAAGATTGGCCTAATCTAGGTTTTAGAAAGATGAAACATGACCTCTTTCCTTTCATCCTCAATGCCCTGCATTGAAGCTAAACATGCGATACCTTTTGAATTCTAGAAATAAAGCTGGATTAGTTCCATTGTTGATTTCTATTTCTTCTTTTCAGTGGGCTGAGTACATTTTGTTTGCTGCTCTCTTGATGGCGGTTTGCGTTATTTTCGGCATTATGGCTAAATTCTACACTTATGTTGACCCCAAAGAAGTGGAGGCTGAATTTGAGAAAAAGAAATGTTGTGATCAGAGAGAAATCGAGGATTCCCTCAATGGCACGAATACAGTTGGTCTTTCAGCACAGTCCAGCTTTTAAATGTGGAAAGTGAACCATCTTGGTTCAACTTAAACAAGTTGCTCTCTCAGGCGGGATCAATGAACTTCACCTTTTGGACTACTGATCTCAATAATTGAGTCAAGTGTGACATTGGTCACTTCGTTAGAAGTCCCCCGCTATGAATATTTTCTTCGTAGTCTATACTGGCCAGAGTTTCTGTATTATTCCTAAAAACCCAGAAAAAAACTTGAAATGGAAATATTCACTTCCTCTGCCCTCTCCTCCACCACTCTTCAACATTTTTTTCCGCTACCCTCCCACCTGTATCCACCCATGACCTCTTACCCTGTTGACCTGTGCTCCGCTCCCTCGCCCCTCCCCACCTTTATATCCAGGCATCTGCCTTATTTTCAGCGTCCCTGAAGGAAGTCTCAGGCCCGAAATGCTGACTGCTTTTTACTCTCTCTGGCTGCTGCCCGACCTGCTGATTTTCTCCAGTTCCACTCAGCCCCAGGATCTGCGGACTTCCATGTTTACTTACATCGTGTTCACGATATTTTTGCATCTCCTCATAACTCGATGCCCAGATCTGCCTCACGGGTGTCCATTTTATGTATGATATACTTATAAATCAGATTATATTTTTTACTGAGATATCGCAATACTTCGAGTTCATGTTAATTCTCTGCATTAATGCAAATTCAGTCAAAACAATAGGATGCTGAAACGCCTCACACTCGTCAACCCCACCTGAAGCTACTGTAATACATTCTCTTCACCTATTCGCTGTCACACAGTGCTCACCAATGTAACTCAGTATGTCTGCCAAGATCAATGAGCATTCGACCAACAAGCCTGAAACATCGCATACTACATAAAGGACGGTTTTTGACCTGCTGATCTTC
Organism: Narcine bancroftii; assembly: GCF_036971445.1. NCBI lineage: Eukaryota > Metazoa > Chordata > Chondrichthyes > Torpediniformes > Narcinidae > Narcine > Narcine bancroftii. The sequence continues at coordinate 82,705,133 of NC_091475.1, forward strand.
TCCAGCATTTTGTGCTTTTACTCAACAAGATTGTCTGAATGCTTCAAGGATTGTGTGGGAATTGTACTTAAAAGTATGATACATGTTGAAGGGGTATAAAACGGACATTAAAGATGAAGTGTTTCTATGTGTACTTAAATTACTGAACGTTAGGTTGGATTTATTTTCTCCTAACCCCAGAATAGGTTTGCGTGCTGCCCTGGTGGTGAGGATTGCCTCTTTCTCAGCTTCCTTTATATTTTATGGGTGTCACTATAAGTGCAGAAAAGATTCATGGATGTTGCCTGGTCTAGAGGGCTTGTGCTTCAAGGGGAAGCTGGATCGGTTAGGATTTTCCTCCCTGCAGTCCAGGAGGCTGAGGGAGGGGAATCTTAGAGGGGTATTCATGAGGGTCATGGAGGAAGGTAAATAGTTCCAGCGTTAGGGGTAGGGGAGTCTACAATGTGAGAAGGGAAAGGTATAACAAGGAAGTGAGGTGTATCTTTCACACCCACACACACACACACACACACACACACACACACACACACACACACACACACACACACACACACACACACACACACACGCGTGTCTGTGGAGCAAGCTACCAGAGAAAGTGGTAGAGGTGGGGACAATTGTAACATGGAACACAGAACATTACAGCACAATACCTAATTTTCTCTACCTCACACCCATAGCCCTCTATTTTTCTTCCATCTGTTTATACGGTTACCAGGATAGGAAAGGCTTCGAGGGGTGTAGAGCATGTCGAAAGAACCAAAGATGTTGATCCAAACCAAGGCTTTTATTAACTAAAAGATTGGAGCATATCACAAGTAGGTCAACCAGTACAGAATGACCTGGTCTGTCTGGCTAGGAGCAATCCTTTAAGATCTGCCAGTAGGTGTGGCTACACTCTCAGCCAATCACAGTCATCTTACACTACAATCTGTACATATACACTTTGGTGATAGAATCTGTACTATCACAAGGGGTATGGGCTGAACACAGGCACATGGGATTACCTTAGGTAGACAACTTGGAGGACATGGGTGAGTTGGGCCAAAGGGCCTGTTTTGGGACTGGAGACCTTCATAGCTCTATATTGATAAGCTCAGCAATCATCAAGCAGCTGTTGCTACCCTGGAGAAAGTGGTAAGTTGTGTATCTGAATTGCTGCATTCAATGGGTCAACGGCACTTCCTCGGTGCTGTTGGACTGGGAGCTCCCAGGATTTAGTCCCACGATGAAGACAGACCGGAAAAATGGAATTGTGATTGGGTGGGGAATCAGCAGACAATGGTATTGATCTACCTCTGCTAATCTTGTCCTAGTCGGCAGAAGTTGAGAGGCAGCAGTCAACACTGGATTCTCTGTCACTTGGCATGTTGTTGCCACATGTTCAAGACTAAATGTCAACACTGATGGCTTGATGTGACCTGCAGGGTAAACTGAGTCTCCATTGGTTCGTTCAGAGACAATGACACAATGGAATAACAATGACTTGTTTCAAATTAAAAGGAAAAACACATTTTGGAGGGAGCTCTCAAAGATTCCATAGTTTGTGTCCCCGGCAAATAACCAAAGCCTGGAAGAAATGGACTTCACTGACAACCATTTTTTCACACATATTTACACAATGAGCAATTTAAAATCTACCCCAATTCTCCCAGATGGTCAGAAGACATTTTATCCCCTCCCTTTCACACAAAACTGCTTCAGCTCTGGAAAATTAGCAAACATTTTAATGCATATTATTTTAATAAGTTGTTTAATATTTCAGAGCGGTAGTAAGGAGTGGTGATGTTATTGCTGGTGAAGATTGAGTTATTAATAAAAGAAGACTTTAAATGGCAGTGATGTTAGAAACAGTACTGCCCATCATTCCAACACTAAACATATAGATTTTAATTAAAACTAATTAATAAAGGGGTAGAACTTTTTTGTATGTTTGGAACAGTCTTTTAATACATTAAAAAAAACTTCAGGGTCTTTCAGGGGACTAGGAAATGAATGGAAAAGTAGAACCTCAAAGGTAATACTCTCAGAAATACCCCTTTTATTATGTCATAGAGCAGCAGCAATAGAAATTCACCAAGACAATGGTATCTTAAAGCAATAACTTCTTAATTAATAATATTTGTAGTGGCCATTGAAAATGATGATCAGGTAGACAGCACGTGGGATGAGACACCTGCTCTCATAGGCCTCAGGAATAGCGGTCGAATCGAGCAATCACCACCAGCAGATTGCAGGGGGTCAAATCTGTGCTGGCGCATCCGGGACAGCCAACCAGCAGCTGACCCTGCTCAAGCCACACCCCGGTGGTGAAGCGGCCGGCTACCTATAAAAGGCAGAGCTTCGGCCCAATAATTCAGTGTCGATTACACTCCCTTGGTGTGTGAGTCTTCTTCCTAATACCTCAAGCTATAACCATAGCAACCCCATTACAGTGGTGACCCTGATTGGTCGAAACAACATTTTGGAACAACCTACAATCAATGCCATAGCATTGAAGCTGCCAGATTTCTGGATGTCGTGATTCCAGCAGGCCGAGGTGCAGTTTGTCATTCACCGGATCTCTGCAGACAACACGTGCTACTACCACATAGTCAGCACCCTCCATCAAGACACAGCGGCTTGCATCATCGACTCCCTCCCCTGGAGCAAGGAAAGTATGTGGCCATCAAGGAGCCATTAACCCGCAATTTTGGGCTCTCAAAGCGCAAGCGCGTAGCTCAACTGCTGCACATTGACGGTTTGGGGGACAAGGCCTCATGAGCGACATGCTAACTCTCAATAATGGCCACACCTCTCACCTGCTGTTCCAGCAGATCTTTCTGGAGTGGCTGCCTGAAAAGATCTGGCTGCTCATGACGGAGGAAGACTTCGGCGACCCCAGGAGGGTGGCTGCACAAGCAGATGTGTTATGGGCAGTGAAGACCAGGGACAGAATTTCGTCAGCAGCACCTAGCCAGGAAGCCCACCAACTGACTGTCTGACCGACCATCTGAATGATGGGCAGTACTGTTTCTAACATCAACGATGGGGTACCGAGGCCTGTCGAAGCCACTCCCCCACATGTTCCAGGGAAAACCCAAGCCGGCCACCATTGATGAATGCGATGTCCGGCCAACTGCATAGCCTCCTCCACATGCAAGACTCCCTGTCAGGCCAATGTTTCTTGGTGGACACTAGGGCACAGTACAGCATCCTTCCCCTGTCCAGCCTAGAAGCCCGCAGCAGCAAGGTGGGCCGAGAGCTTCAAGCAGCAAATGGCTCCAATATTTGGACATTTGGCACTGTACAATTTCCCTCCACTTTGGGGACAGACAATTCACCTGGAAGTTTATGGTAGTGGCCGTACAACAACCGTTACTGGGTGCCGATTCCTTGAGTTCCAACTTACTACTGGTGGACATTAAAGGACGTTGGCTGGTACACACCCAGACATTTCAGACACTTTCACTCAAGGGCACTGAACTTATTAACCCCCATCTGCACTCGGTGAGTACTGCCGACAACGAATTCACTCGAGTTTTGGTGGAATTCCTCTCCATCACTATGCCCCATTTCAATGCAGTGGAACCTAAACACAGGGTGAGATATCAAATTATTATGGAAGACCCTCCCCTTCACGCCAGGTTTCGCTCTGAGGAACTCAACCTGGCTAGAGAAGAGTTTTGAAAGATGGAGGAATTTGGCATTGTGTGGCCCTCCAATAGCCGATGGGCCTCCCCCCTCCATATGGTACCCAAGGCAGTGGGTTGGAGGCTGTGCGGAGACTACCACCGCCTAAACAAGGTCACCACACCCAACAGATATCCTGTGCCCCACATCCAGGACTTCACCGCTAACCTGCACGGGGCACGGATATTTTCTAAGGTGGACCTCATCGGGGGTTATCATCAGATCACATTTCACCCAATGACATTCCAAAACTGCCATCATAACCCGTTTTGGAGAGTTCGAATTCCTTCGCTTGCCATTTGTGCTGAAAAATGCGACTCAGACTTTCCAGTGGTTGATGAACGCAGTGGGCTGGGATCTGCACTTCATCTTCGTCTACGTCAATGGCATTTTAATAACCAGCCACACCCGCACTGAGTACGCCACTCATGTAAGCCTATTCTTCTCCAGGCTAAGTGAGTTCATTTTAACCATTAATCTGGCCAAGTTTGGCTGAGAGACAATTGATTTCGTGGGCCTCACATTGACCATCATTTGGCCAGGCCATGACCCACCAAAGTGGACGCTATTTGCTCCTTCCCCAGACCAACGACCATGAAGGGACTAGAAGAGTTCGCAGGTATGGTCAATTTTTATCACCGCTTCATAGCTGCAATGGCCCGCATCACGAGTCCACTATTTCCACTCATGGTAGGGCCCATGAAAGACATTCAACAGACACAGGAGGCAACCAAGGCTTTCCAAGCAACTAAAGACGCCCTGGCCAAAGCCACCCTCCTAATGCAGCCGAGAACAAACACCCTCATGGTAGATGCCTCCAGCACAGTGGTCAGGGTGTTCTTGAGCACAGTGGTCAGGGTGTTCTTGGTTAACGGACAGTGGCAGCTGCTGGCCTTTTTCAGTAAACATCTCAGACCACCAGAGCTCAAGTCCAGTGCCTTTGATAAGGAGCTGTTAGCCCCATACATGGCAATTCAGCATTTCTGTTACTTCCTGGAGGGCAGGAAGTTCAAAATTTACACAGACCACAAACCACTTATCTTTGCTTTCAGCAAGGTGTCAGACCCGTGGTCCGCCAGGCAACAGCGGCACCTGTCCTATATATCTGAATTTTCGACAGACATTGGACGTATTGCTGGCAAGTCCAATGTGGTAGTCGATGCCCTATCCCATCCAGCTATCCTAGCAGTGCACGACCCCGCCCCAGGTATTGACTATGCGGCCCTGGCAGATGCCAGTATACCGGACTGCAACTACTGGAGGACATCCAGACCGCTCCAGGTAACCGCACGCTGCTCTGTGACACCAGAACTGGTAAACCGTGCCCTGTCATTCCAGTTGCATGGAGGAAGCAAGTTTTCGATTCAGTCCACAATTGGCTCACCCCACTATCAGGTCTACAGTTATAATGGTGGCCAACAGGTATGTCAGGCACGGCCTCCATAAAGGGGTCACTCAGTGGGCCAAAACATGTCCTCAGGCATACAAGGTCATGACCCACATTAAAGCCCCTCCACAGCCTTTCAAACCAGCACGCCATCGTTTCAGCCACATGCATATAGACATCGTGGGGCCCCTACCTGTATCTAGAGGTGCTCGTTATCTGTTAACCATGGTTGATCGAATGACTATATAGCCAGAGGCAGTGCCACTGCCTGAAATCTCTATGGAGACATGCACGGCCATTATTGAACACTGGGTGGCATGTTTCGGGGTCTCTGACCACCTAACATCTGACAAGGGGGCCCAATTCACCTCCAGCCTTTGGACCACCTTAGCAAATGCCCTGGAGGCTCAACTCCACCATGCCACAGCATACCATCTGCAGGTCAACAGGTTGGTGGAGAGGTTCCACAGGCAATTGAAGACAGCTCTGATGGCCCAACTCACCAGACTGAACTGAGCCGATGATCTCCCTTAGGTCCTGCTAGGCATCTGCACTGCCCCGAAAGAGGATCTCAAGATATCCTCTGCTGAGTTGGTATATGGTGTGGCCCTAGTCATCCTGAGCAAATTCGTGGCAGCTTCTAAGGACTTTAGGGAGCTGCTGGTGGCCACATTGTCTTGACTGTGTGAGCACCTGGGCTCATTCACCCTAATTAAGCCCAGAGCCCACAGGTAAGCCAGTACCTTTGTCCCAAATAACGTATTCGTCTGACGCAGAGCCCAACAGCCACTCCTTCAATGGCCTTATGAAGGGCCATACCGCATTGTCAGGCACAATGGCTCCACCTGTGTTGGACATTGGCAGCAGGGAGGAGACCTTCACGCTCAACCAGGTGAAACCGGACCACTTGGACGTTAGCCAACCAGTCACTCACCTGACCCCACAGCACAGGGGTCAGCCACCAAAAGACAGTGTCCCGATCGCTGGTTCTGGGGGGAGGTGTCATGTAGTGGCCCATGGCCCACTCTGTGGGCCAACACAGCAAATGGCCGTCGAACATGATGATAAAGTAGACAGTACACAGGATGAGATGCCTGCTCCAATAGGCTGCAAGAATAGCGGTCGAATCAACCACTCACCACCAGCGGATCACAGGGGGTCCATTCCTGGCCTGAGCATCCAGCCCCAGTCAAGCCACACCCCGGTGGTGACACGGTTCATTGCCTATAAAAGGAAGAGCTGCAGCCCAATAAAGCCAGTGTCGATTACTCTTCTTTGGCGTGTGAATCTTCTTCTTTCAACCTCAAGCTATATATAACCTGTTATACATCAAGCTATAACTGTAGCAACCCCGCTACATATTAATATTATATCTTTACTTAACTCTAAACTTAACCCCACTATGCACAGATACCCAAACCATTACAGCTTAGGTGCAATTCTGAAATGTCAAATTCAAAGTTCAGTCTTAGAAATCTTGTGTTGAAACTCAGAACTTTTAAAACTGTTGTTCAGAATTATGCAGTAGTTCAGACACTGAGTCATCAGACATCTCAAAACTCATGAATTCTTGTCGAGTTGCTTTCAGAGAAATGTTTATTCATACAAATAAGGTGACACAACTTCCCCCTTTTTTGCATAGGGGTTAAGAAGCTTGTGACCTCCTCAGTGCTTTCACAGACCCAGGCAAGGGTTTTACGAAATTCCAATTGAAATGATCATGATCCAGATACAAGAATGATCTTGCTTTCTTTATCCAGATATGGGTCAGTCAGAAGTGACCAATACTATATCCACAGTAGCATTGTGCTCTCTCTTGACAAAGAGAAGAAGCTGAAGTAACCATCTTCCTTCAAAGTCACTTTAATTCTGTGTCCAGATGATTTTCTGATGAACTAAAAATGCTGCTTTCTGAAGTGTCTTAAATCACATGACTTGCTTGAGCAATACTGATTTGTTTCATTTCTTAAATATACAAGTGAACAAGCAGATGACCCACTCTGTTGAAACAGGTGTTTCTTTGAGTAAACATTTGTTGTTTTAGGCTTTCAATGGAAAAATAATCAGGCTTTTATGGCTCTGAACTTGGGTGTCTTGGCGTTTGCTTCAAAATGCCTTTCCCCTGTTTCTAAACCCCCACAATAATTCTAAACTATAATATATAAAAATAAAGATTAAATAATAACATAAGCCTCTAACATTGGTGTCACGTGCTAGCCAGAATAGAAAAAATAGGATAGTCAGGATGAATACATGGCTGGCAGGGTGGTGCAGGAAGGAGGGCTTCAGGTTTGTGGGTCGTTGGAACCTGTTCTGGGGGGAGGTGGAACTAGTACAAAAAGTCTGAGATCAGTGTCCTTCGGGGCTTTATTTGCTGGTGTTTTGGGGGAGAGTTTTAACTAATATGGCAGGGGAATGGGAATCCAGGCAGGAAGATAGAGGGAAGCAATGCAGAGGACAAAATAAATGTCAGAGAAAAATAAAAATGGAGCACAGAAAAATCACATGCAAAAGAGGCACAGATTACAAGATTCTAAATGGCTCTTGATCTGAATGCATGTAGCATTCAAAACAAGGTCAGTAAACCCATGGCACAAAGGGATATAATGGCCATAACTGAAACCTAGTAGCAGGGCGGAATGTGATTGGGAATTAAATATCCAAGGGGATCAGGTCATTCAGAAAGATAGGTAGGAAAGTAAGAGAGATAGGATGGTGCTCTTAATCAAGGATGAGATCAGGGTGATCATGAGAGGTGATCTAAGATCTAAGGAGAAGAATGTCGAATCCATCCAGGTAGAAATAAGAAATAAGGGGGAAAAAGTCACAGGTGGGAGTTGTCTATCGATCACCTATACATAGCTTTACACTAGCAATAAACTTGGAAATATCTAATGCATGTAAGAATGGAATGGCAGTTGTCATGGAGGACTTTACCTCAATTGGGCAAATCACTTAGTTGAGGCATTTTTGAAGAGAACCATAGAATGCATCAGTGATAGCTTTCTTCAACAGCATATTGCTGAACATACAAGGGAACATGCTGCCTTAGATCAGGGCCTGTGAAACAAGACAGGCAAAATTAATGATCTATAGTCAGGGATCCTTTAAGGAAGAGTGATCACAGTGTGACTGAATTTCTCAATAGTTCAATCTAAATCCAGGGTACTGTCCCTAAACAAGGGAGACTACAATGAGATGAGGGAGGAGTTGGCTAATGTAGACTGGGCACACGGGCTTCATGGTGGGAGAGGCAAGGAATAGTGGAAGACTTTCAGAGAGAGTTTTCCCAGTGCACAAAAAAAAGTATATTCCAGTTAAAACCAAGAACAGTAGGGTGGGGAGAGCCAGTCTTGGATAACTGAGGAAATAAAGGAAGAGATCAAATTAAAAGCTCATACATACAAAATCACCAAGAGTAGTTGGAAAATTAAAAGACTGGTAAAAGTTTAATAAGCAACAAAGAAAGGGAAGATAGAGTACAAAAGTAAATGAGTACAAATATAAAACAGATTGTATTTATTTTATAATTATATGAAGTAGAAAAGGGTGGCTAAAGTGAATGTTGGTCCCATGGAAAATGAGGAAGAGGATGATGTGGAAATCGCTGAGGCTTTGAAGGACTATTCATTGTTGGTCTTAACAGCGGAATGCATGTCTACCATTCCAAGGAGAGATGTAAAAGATGAGATGGGAGGTGAGGATCTTGATACAATTGCTGTCATTAAAGAGGTAGTTTTGAACAAGCTAAGGCCTTAAAGGTAGAAAAGTGCCCTGGTCCTGATGGACTGAAAGCTTCGTTTGCAGGTGCAACAAAGAAATCAGGAAGGTGAAGTAAGATGTTGGCCTTCATTGCTAGAGGGATTGAATTGAAGAGCAGGGAGATTCTGCTGCAACCGTACAGGATAAGGGTGAGGCTGCACCTGGAGTACTGTGTGCAGTTCTGGTCTCCTTACTTTTTAAAAAAACTTTATTTATTCGTTCAAAATACAAATAGTAGATAACATATACAACAATTAACCATAAACATGAACATTATTTTTTTAAACATACATATCAAAATCTAATCAACATAGATTAAAATGTAAATATTCTGAATATAACAACCACTTATTGATAAAAAAACTGTAATGATCACGCAAAACATATGTAATTTTTTCCCATTATTAAACAATATTTCATCTCGTTATGCCATCTATTAATATCATTCATATTTGTATCTTTCCACGTACTAGCAATACATTTTTTGGCTACACAAAAAGCTAAATATACAAAAGCAAAGTGAAGTTTATCTAATCCCAAACCTTTCAGAGGTTGCAAACTACCCAGTAAAAATACTGTCGGATCTAAGAGTATTTTAATCTCATACAGGTATTCTAAAAACAATTGAATTTTCTTCCAAAAAAATTTTATATATATATACACATGACCAGACAGCATGAAAAAAATTCCAACAGAATTACCACATCTAAAACACAAATCTGATTTATGAAAACCATACTTTTTTAATTTTTCAGTTGTTAAGTATAATTGACGTAGAAAATTATAATTAATCATTGCATAGCGTGCATTTATCAATCTAGTTACACTATCATGACAGATATCTAACTAATCATCCTCGGAAAGAATAAAACCAATATCCGCTTCCCATTTACTTTTGGATTTATCCCAACCCTTTTTATCCATACCATCCTGTAGTATTTAATATATAGATGAAATATAACCCTTCTCTGATACCTTCATAAGAAAAGTCTCAAATTTAGTCATTTCAGGTAAAATCATATCTCTACCAAACGTATGTAAAAAGCAACATCAATTTTCATTTTCTTAATATACGCCAAGACTCGCTTAAGCTTGATCGGACTGTTTAAACCTCGAACATTAAAAGTAGCAAACTTCAACTGTAACATATCTACTAATATTACTAAATACCAATAATATCTTTATATGAAAACTCAAATCAACGTATATAGGCCCTCCAATAGGAGAAAAAAGTCACAAATTAAAAGCTAACTAAAATGAAAATAAAAAGAAATAAAGAACCCCCCCAAAAAAAAACTACCAAAAGGTAGTAATCCCTAAACAAAAATTGGGTGTGGGTCACCCACCAGTGGCTGATGACTAGTAGAACCTAGAGCAAATCTCTCCCTCCCCAGCCGAACAAAGAATAACATCAAAATATCATGATAACATAAAAAGTAAAACAAGAATAAAAAAATTCTTCTATTCATCCAAGAGTTTCCAAACTCGAAGGTCCCATTTCAAAAGAAGTTGGACTCTTTCCATTCCCATTTTTCCCATTTCTGCCATTTCTTCCATTTCCAGAACAACCAGATTTTTCTTTAGGAGACAATGATGGACTATGTCTTTGTCCTCTTATATCTGGCAATGAATCAGCAAAAATCATTGCTTCAAGATCATTCTCAAAAAACCAAGATTGATAGTCTCCATAAAACACCTTCAACACTGCCGGATAGCGAAAAGTAGACTTATAACCTTTACGCCACAAAACTTATTTAACTGAATTAAATTGACGTTGACGTTGAATGACCTCTTGACTCAAATCAGGATTTAAAAAAAACTCTGCTATTCTGAATCAGTAACGGAGTTTGTCATCGTCTCGCATTTTGCACTGCTAGTCAAAGTATTGCTTCTCTGTCCAAATAATTCAAACATCGAATTATTACAGGTCTCGGTGGTTGACCAGGTAAAGGTGTTCTTCTTGAAGCTCTATGAGCTCTTTCCAATACCAAGCCTCCAGAAAAGAATTCTTGCCCTAGTACTCATGGGATCCAGTGTTTAAAAAAACGAAGAGGATCTTGTCCTTCCATACCTTCTGGCAAACCAACGATTTTCACATTATTCCTTCTCCAAGTAGTCTATTTTCCTCTCTAACTCCTTCTCACGTTCTTGCAATTCTATAACTGATTTTCAACCTTCAACACTTTTTCTGTGTTAGAAACCACTTGCTGTTTACATTCCAAAAAAGCAGACTGAAATTTTTTAAAATCTTCACAAGATGCTTCCACACGTGTTTTTACTGTATTCAATTCTGAACTTATATTAGCATTCATTTGGGACATTTCATTCAGTAAGGGTTGCATGAAAGTTTTTAACTGCATACATTGTAGCTCAGAAAAGCTCAACCCTGCTTTCTCTGATGTAGTGGCAGAACCAGGTAACTGCAGCTCCTGCTGCAACTCAACAAAAGGCATTTTAGAGGTTTTACTGCAGGTCTGGACTCCCAGCGACGGCACCCCAACTTCCTCAGGGGTTTGCCGCTGTTCTTCCCCTGCAGCTCAATGTTTTTTCGCAAATTCACGGAGGAAATTGAAATCTTCAGGTTGGAATGCTTCCTGCGTGCTCCCTCCATTAAAATCGAAAGGCTTCCAGAATCAGGATCCACTTCTTGGGAACACGCACCTTCCTCCAGAGAATGGATAATTCCAGCACTGTCCTTCACTTGGTGAGTAGTAGACATTTTTTTTTCAACTCCCACAGGCAGTCTTTGTAGTTTAGGCACTGAAGAAATTAAACCTGAGGCTGTAGCAAGTTGTTTAGGCCCCAAATCTTCAGTACTTCAAAAATGTAACTTCTTCTTCACTTGAGGTTTAATCTTTTTACCATTAATGGCCATAATAGTTCCTGAATACTTTAAACTAAAATTTAAGAAGTTTAAACTTGAAAACAAAGGGTTAAAAAATGGGTCCTTAAAAGTCCGGCCAGAGAGGTCGAGATTACACGTCTAGACTCGACGCCATCTTGCCACGCCCCCCCTGGTCTCCTTACTTGAGAAAGGATATACTGAGTTAGGAGGTGGTGCAGAGAAGGTTCACCAGGTTGATTCCTTAGATGAGGGGGTTTGCCTGAGGAGAGATTGAATTGCCTGGATTATAGACACTAGAATTCAAAAGAATGAGAGGAGATTTTGTGGAAACATTTAATTGTGAAAGAAGTTGATAAAAATTAAAGCAGGAAAGTGGTTTCCACTGGTGGGTGATAATAGAAATAGGGGACATAAAGATTCGAGGGAGTAGAGTTAAGACGAAGATTGAGGAAATGCATCTCCCAGAGAGTAGTGAATCATGGAGGGCAGACAGTTCCTTTTGTGGTGCTGGAGCAATCCCTGATAAGTGCAATGAGGGGAGGTCCCTGATTAGTGTAATGAAGTGAGATCCCTGATAAGTGTAATGAGGAAAGGTCCCTGTTAAATGTAATGAGGGGAGGTCCCTGATTAGTGTCATGAGGGGAGATCCCTGATTAGTGTCATGAGGGGAAGTCCCTGATAAGTGTCATGAGGGGAGGACCCTGATTGGTGTCATGAGGGGAGGACCCTGATTGGTGTCATGAGGGGAGGACCCTGATTGGTGTCATGAGGGGAGGACCCTGATTGGTGTCATGAGGGGAGGACCCTGATTGGTGTCATGAGGGGAGGACCCTGATTGGTGTCATGAGGGGAGGACTCTGATTGGTGTCATGAGGGGAGGACTCTGATGTTCCTGGTAGCTGTTGGAAAGAAACTATTCTGGAACATAGAGGTGCTGGTCTTCAGGTTTCTATACCTTCTGCCCAGAGGTAGCAGTGAGAAGAGGATGTAACCAGGGTAATTGGACTCATTTATGACATTGTCTGTCTTCTTGAGGCAGCCCCTCACATAGATGTCTGCAATAGACGGGAGGTCAGAATCTTTGATGGACCTGGCTACATTTGCTCCCTTCTGGAACCTTCTTTGTTCCTGGGCTCTCAAATTCCCAAACCAGGCAGTGAAACAACCAGTCAATATACTTCCTAGAGTGTCTCTGTGGAGGTTTGATAGAGTATCTCATGACGTGCCAAATCTCCTCAGAAAGTAGAGGTGGTGGTTGGTCTTCTTCAGAGTTGCCTTGATTTGGAGAGGTCTTCTCAAATGTGGGCTCCTAACAATTTGAAGACTCCTGTTCCTATGTCTTAAGTTCTTATGTTTGCAAAGAGATGTTAATATTTATTGTTTGGATTCCCTCAAGAGTTCACTGCAGAATTCAGTCAGTAGAACCTCCAGTAGGTGGCAATGAGTTTTCTATCTTCAACTTTAGCTCTTTATCCCTTTTCTGGTCTGTTGAATATTTTTAGGATTTTCTGGGTATTTTTATTTCAGATTTCTGCTTTTTTTCTTTTGATTTTCAATAATTAATTTATCCTAGGAGAGCAATCAGTTTAGATAGCTAGTAAAAATAATTGCTCAATATCAGGGAGATTTTTGATGTGCACAGTGTAAATTCTGTTTGAAAATTTGGGACCATTCATTATTTGAATGAAGAGGAGCTGGTCTTGAGAATCAGAATTTAGTATCATGAAATTCATTGTTTTGTGTCAGCATCATAGTTAAAACATTCATATAAACCACCTTACAAAAATAAATAAAAATGGTGCATGCAAAGTCAAGTAATGCAGTGTCTTTGATTCATTGATCATTCAGGAATCAAATGGCAGCTGGGAAGAAGCTGTCCTGGTGCCACTGAGTGCTCATCTTCAGGCTCCTGTACCTGTTTCCCAATGGTAGCAAAATGAAAGGGGCTTGGCTTGGGTGGTGAGGATCCTTGAGAATAGAGGCTGCTTTCTTAAGACACCATGTCTTGAAGGAGAGTATTCAGTTTATAAAACTGTTATTAATTTGAAATGGACAGATAAAATTAAATATTTAGGAATAATTGTGAATACTGAGTATCAATCTTTATATAAATTAAATTATGTTCCATTGTTGAAAAAGATAAAACTAGACTTAATTAAGTGGAAAGACCTTCCGTTAACTTTAATTGGTCGGGTTAATTGTATTAAAATGAATATTTTTCCACGTATTCAATGTTTGTTTCAATCAATACCATGTTTTCTTACAAGGAACTTTTTCAGGATTTAAATAAAGCTACTCGGGAATTTTTATGGAAAGGTAAATTACCAAGGGTATCATTAAATAAGCTTACTTGGAAGTATGCATTAGGTGGATTGCAATTACCTCATTTTCAGAATTATTATGAGGCAGCCCAATTTAAATTTATTAGTGGTTTGATGAATTTGGATCAATCTCCAAGTTGGGCTAAAGTTGAGATGTATTTCTGAAACTGCAGTACATCAATTTATATTTTGGTGGAATATAGATTTATTATGGGAGTATGATGTGCCGATAATAAAACATTTATTGATGTTATGGTCAAAAAAGAATAAGGCTATAGGATCAAAAGGTAAATTATTTATTTTAATGCCATTATATAATAATCAACTTATTCCTTTTTCATTGTTTAATAGTCATTTAAAGAACTGGGATTTTAAGGGTGTAAAAATATTGCAGGATTATTTTGTAGAAGGTCAATTTCTTTCTTTTATTCAATTGAAAGAACGCTTTGATATTGCTGAAGCTTCTTTGTTAATTATCAACGTCAGTCACTGGTTAAAAAAATGTATGGTAGAGAGATGGTTTTACCTGTGTTGTCGGAGTTTGAGTCTTTGATTTCTTCTATGCCTAAAAAGGGTTATATTTCTGTTATGAATCAAATATTACAAGATAATATGGATGTAGGAATGGGAGAATTATTTAACTTTTGTTTTTCCTGAAGATTACTGGATGGATATGTGTCATGACAGTGTTACTAGATTGACAAATGCACAATATGGAATGATTAATTGTAATTTTTTGCATCAGTTATATTTAACTCCTGAGAAATTGAAAAAAATATGGCCTTAGTAATTCAGATTCTTATTTTAGATGTGGTACATGTGTTGAAGCTTTTTTACATGCTGTGTGGTCTTTTATGTATTATATAATACATTTTGGGAAGAAATTAAGTCAATTTTAGAAAAATTGTATAAGATTAAGTTACCATTAGATCCATCTGTTTTTTTACTGGGTTATGTGATTCCTCTAAAGGGATTGGGGTTGGATAAATTTCAAATCACATTTGTATACTTAGCATTGGCTGTAGCTCGAAAATGTATAGCAAGTACATGGAGGGATAAGACAGTGATTAGTATAATGCGATGGCATAATGAAATGAAAGCTTGTATTGTTATGGATAAAATTACTTGTGTTTTGGATGATAATTATTCTTTTTTTTTGTTAATAAGTGGTCATTATATTTGGAATATATGCATTTAGAGATTCTTTGATTTATTTTATACTTTTTTATTTTTTTTATTATATATTTCTTTGGCTCTCCTTAAGAGAGCTGGCTGAAGGGGTGGGGGGGTTCTTTTTTTTCTTATTTTCATATCTATATCTATATAGATATAGATATAGATATAGATATAGATATAGATATAGATATAGATATAGATATAGATATATAGATATAGATAGATATAGATATAGATATAGATATAGATAGATATAGATATAGATAGATATAGATATAGATAGATATAGA